>NC_092511.1:73535927-73691539 GCF_047511675.1 Marmota flaviventris
ATTGGTGGTATAATTTTTCCAAGGGCTTCTTACTTGGAGCCATCAATTGGCTTGGTATCCTGGCATTTTGTATCTTCCCCCTTCTGCTTGTAGCAGGTTATCCATGACGATTTGAGGTCAGACCATCTAATGATGGGTAAGGACCATATGCAGTATTGGACAACCTAAAACGGTCACAATCCATAAGCCACATACTTGTTGTTTAAATTAAACAAAAGGGAGAAAAGATGACTGGCCACAGAAAAATCAAGATGGCACCTGCCACTTTGCAAGAGGGAGTGGTTTGTGAAGTAATGCCAGCGAGCCATTAAGATGATAGAGATTCCTTAATGACTGACTGCTGTGTCTATCTAGATTATGTCAATTAAATTAAGCTGTGTGTAATCATTAAGATGATGAGGATTCCTTACTGGTTGACTGCTGTATCTAGTTTATGTTAATTAAGTAAACCTGTGTGTAATTAGTATATATACTTCTCTGTCACTTAATAAAGCGGCTCCCGCTGTATCAACCTTCACAATTTCCTTGTCACTTGCCCCCCGGTTATTTTGCCCTGCCAGACTGCGGCACTACATTAAACAAGGTTTGTGGTAGCTGCTTGAAAATTGACATACTCAATAAGTTGTCAGTGCACTCTCTATGGTTTGTTCCCTTTTGAAGTAGCAATAACCAGAGACAAGGAAAAAAAAAATCACTTTCATTTGAAATCATTGTCATGCTTCCACAGAACACCGTTTACTAGAATCTCAGCAAATACTTTTTCACCCAATATTTTTGATACTTGGGAGGAATGATTGGATCTCCAGTCACACTTGGCCCCCCAGATTTCATTATTCTAGGTTTAAGGGTTCGTTTGTAGGAACACTTTGTATTTTAGGTTTCAATCCATTTTACCCTATAGGGATAGAGGCAATTGGAACTGTATATCAAAAATGGTTTGTGCTGCCTGCTTGAAACTAGACACACTCAATTAATTTTAAGTGTGCTCTACATGCTTTCTACCCTTTGAAGTAGGCCTAACCAGAGGCAAGGAAAAACACTTTCATTTGTAAGCATTTTCCAAGCTTCCACAAAACTCCGAGTTTACTGAAATCTCAGCAATCAATTTTTCACCCAAACTTATTGATACTTTGAAGGTATGATTGGTACTGTATTCACACTTTGCCCTCCACATTTAATTTTTCTAGGTTGAAGCTTTCGTTTGCAGGAACAGTTTTATTTTTTAGATTTCAATTCTATTTTTGCTATTGCGATAGACACATTTGGAACTCCAAATCAAACATGGATTGTGCTAGCTGCTTAAAATTTTACACACTCAATTTGCTTTCAGTGTGCTTTCTATGCTTTGTTCCCTGTTGAAGTAGCCCAAAGAAGAGGCAAAATATAACCACTTTCAATTGAAAGCGTTTCCCAAGCTTCCACAGAACTCTGAGTTTACTGGAATCTCAACAAATATTTTTTTTTCACAGGATCGTGTTGATACGTGTCAGGAATGATCAATATTCCAGTCACACTTGGCCACCAAAATTCATTCTTTTAGGTTGAAGCGTTCATTTAAAGGAACACTTTGAATTTTTTTAGGTTTCACTTTACTTTCCCCTGTAGGGATAGAGGCAGTTGGAAACTCTAAATGGAACACGGTTTGTGCTAGCTCCTTGAAAATTTAAACAATGAATTAGATGCTAGTGCACTCTCCATGCTTTGTTCCCTGTTGAGGTAGCCCTAAGAAGAGGCAAGAAAAAAAAAACACTTTAATTTGAAAGTGTTAGCTAAGCTTCCACAGAAATCAGAGTTTATTGGAAGCTCAGCAAATATTTTTTCACTGATCTTGTTGATACTTGACAGGACTGTTCATAACTTGAGTTTCACTTGACACCCCAAATTTCATTCTTCTAGGTTGAAACGTTCGTTTGCAGAAAGAGTTTGAAATTTTACGTTTTGCTTCTTTTTCCACTCTTGGGATAGAGGCATTGGAAATGTAAATTGAACATGGTTTGGGCTAGCTGCTTGAAACTTGACACATTCAATTACTTCTCAGTATGCACTCCATGTTTTTTTCCCCCTTTTGAAGAGGCCCTAATCAGAGGCAAGGGAAAAAAAAAAACCTTTAATTTTAAAGAGATTGCCAGGCTTCCATAGGACTCCTAGTTTACTGGAATATCAGCAAATATTTTTTTTTTCAATTGATCTTGATGATACTGAGCAGGAATATTCATAACTCCAGTTTCACATGGCACCACAGATTTTATTCTTCTAGGTTGAAGCGTTCAATTGCACATACACTTTGAATTTTTAGGTTTCACTTTGTTTTCCCCTATAGGGATAGAGGCATATGTATCTCAATATCAGTCATGGTTTGTTCTAGCTGCTTGAAACCTCAATGAGTTTTAAGTGTGGTCTCTAAGTTTTGTTCCCTTTGAATTAGACCTAAACAGAGGCAAAAAACAAAACAAAAACAAACAAACAAAAACCCTTTCATTTGAAAGCATTTCCCAGGCTTACACAGACCTTCGAAATTACTTTAATTCAGCAAATATTTTCTTCACTGGATCTTGTTCAAACTTGCATGAATGATCAGTATTCTATTCACACTTGGCTTACCAAATAACATTCTTCTAGGTGAAGTGTTCGTTTTCAGGAACACTTTAAATTTTTAGGTTTCACTTCGTTTTTACCTGTAAAGATAGATTCATTTTAAACTCTATATCAAACATGGTTTGTGCTGGTGACTTGAAACTTGACACAGTCATTTAGTTCTCAGTGTGCTCTCTATGCTTTTTTTTTTTTTTTTTTTTTTTTTTTTTGTGAAGTAGCCCTAAGCAGAGGCAAAGAAAAAATACTTTCATTTGAAAGTGTTTGACAAGTTGCCACAGAACTCACTGGAATATCAGCAAATATATTTTCACCCAATGTTATTGATACTTTGAAGCAATGATCTGTAATACAATCACACATGGCACCCCAAAATTCATTTTTCTAGGGTGAAGCGTTTGTTTGCAGAAACACTTTGAATCCCTTCATTTCCTCTTATAGAGATAAATGCAGTTGGAACTCTAAATCAAATAAGGTTTGTGCTAGCTGCTGGAAACTTGACACACTCAATTGATTCTCAGTGTGTTCTCTATGCTTTTTCCCTGTTGAAATAGCCCTAAGCAGAGGCAAGGAAAAACACTTTCATTTGAAATCATTTGCCATGCTTCCACAGAACTCCTAGTTTACTGAAATCTCAGCAAATATGTTTTCACCAGATCTTGTTGATACTTGGCAGGAATGATCTTTCTTCCAGTCAAACTTTGCCCCCCTAATGTCATTCTTCTCAGTTGAAGCGTTCGTTTCCAGGAACACTTTGAATTTTAGGTTTCAGTTCGTTTTCCCCTACAGGGAGAGAGGCAGTTGGAACTCTAAACCAAACATGGTTTGTGCTAGCTGCTTGAAACTTGACACATTCAATTAGATCTCTGTTTGCTCTCTATGCTTTGTTCTGTGTTGTAGTAGCCCAAAGCAGAGCCAAGGAAAAAGTTGTTTCATTTGCAAGCATTTGCCAAGCTTTCACAAAACTCCAAATTTACTGGATTTTCAGCAAATATTATTCACCTGATATTGTTGATACTTTGAAGGTATGATTGGTACTCCTTGAGCAGTTTGCCACCAAAATTTCATTCTCCTAGGTATAAGTGTTCGTTTTCAGGAACACTTTGACTTTATAGTTTTCACTTTGTTATCCCCCATAGGGATAGAGGAAGCTGTAACCCTTAATCATACATGGTTTGGGCTAGCTGCTTGAAACTTGAGGCACTTAATAAGTTTGCAGTGCACTCTCTATGCGTTGTTACCTGTTGGAATAGCCCTAAACAGAGACAAAAAAACCAGACTATTTTTGAAAGCATTTGCCAAGCTTCCACAGAACTCTGAAATTACTGGAATTACCTTCCAGGTTGAAGCATTCATTTTCAGGAACACATTTAATTTCTAGCTTTCATTTCGTTTTCCACTATAACATTTGGAAATCTAAATTGAACATGGTTTTTGTTAGTTCCTTGAAAATTGACACACTCAATTAGTTCTTAGTGCACTCTCTATGCTTTGTTCACCATTGAAGTAGCCCTAAGCAGAGGCAAGGAAAAAACACTTTCATTTGAAAGCGTTTGACAAGCTTCCACAGAACTCCTTTACTAGAATCTCAGCAAATATTTTTTCACCTGATCTTGTTGTTACTTGGCAGGAATGATTGGTACACCAGTCACACTGCCCCCCCCCCCCAAATTTCATTAATCTAGGTTAAAGGGTTCGTTTGCAGTAATGCTATAAATTTTTAGGTTTCACTTCATTTTCCCCTATAGGGATACAGGCAGTTGGGACTCTATCAAACATGGTTTGTGCTGGCTGCTTGAAACTAGACACACTCAATTAGTTTTCAGTGTGCTCTCCATGCTTTTTCCCTGTTAAAGTAGCCCTAAGGAGAGGCAAGGAAAAAAACACTTTCATTTGAAAGCATTTTTCGTGCTTCCACAGAACTCTGAGTATACTGGAATCTTAGGAACTATTTTTCACCCAAACTTGTTGATACTTTGAAGGAATGACTGGTACTGAAGTAGCATTTCGCCCCCTCCCCCCACAGTTCATATTTCTAGGTTGAAGCTTTCATTTGCAGGAACACTTATAATTTTTAGATTTCAATTATTATTATTTTTTTCTATTGCAATAGATGTGGTCGGAACTCCAAATCAAACATCCATTGTGTTAGCTGCTTGAAATTTGACACACTCAATTAGTCCTCAGTGTGCTTTCTATAGTTTCTTCCCTGTTTAACTAGCCCAAAGCAGAGGCAAAAAATCCACTTTAAATTGAAAGCTTTTCCCAAGCTTCTACAGAACTCTGAGTGTTTTGGAATCTCAGCTAATATTTTTTTTCACCCGATATTATCAATACTTGTCAGTAATGATCGGTATTCCAGTGGCACTTGGCCCCACAAAATTCATTCTTCTAGGTTGAAGCATTCGTTTACAGGAAAAATTTAAATTTTGGGGTTTCACTCCATTTTCCCCTATAGGGGTAGAGGGAGTTGAAACTCTAAATCAAACATGGTTTGTGCTGGCTCCTTGAAAAATTAAACACTCAATTAGCTGTTAGTGCACTCTCCATGCTTTGTTCCCATTTGAAGTAGCCCTGAGCAGAGGCAAGGAAAACACACTTTAATTTGAAAGTGTTTGTCAAGCTTCCATAGAACTCCTAATTTACTGGAAGCTCAGCAAATATTTTTTCACCTCATCTTGTTGTTACTTGTCAGGCAATATTTGTATACTCTTTCATTTACAAGCATTTGCCAAGTTTCCACACAACTTATTTTTCTCCTATAGGGATAAAGGTAATTAAAACTCTAAATCGAACAAGGTTTGTGCTAGTTGCTTGAAACTTGACACACTCAATTAGTTCTCAGTGCACTCTCTATGCTTTGTTTGCTGTAGAAGTAGCCTTAAGCAGAGGCAAGGAAAAAAAACTTTTTATTTAGAATGCGTTTGCCAAGCTTCCACAGGATACAGTTTACTAATATAACATCAAATATTTTTTTTCACCTGATCTTCCTGATACTAGGCAAGAATTATCAGAACTCCAGTTGCTCTTAGCCACCAAATTTTGGTTCTTCTTTGTTGAAGTGTTCATTTACAGGAACACTTTGAATTTTTAGATTTCACTTTAGTTTCCACTATAGGGATAGATGCAGTTGGAACTCTAATTCAAACACAGATTGTGCTGGCTGGTTGAACCTTGACAAATTCAATTAATTCTCAGTTCATTCTCTATGTTTTGTTCACTGTTGACGTAGCCATAAGCAGAGGCAAGGAAAAAACACTTTCATGAGAAAGCGTTTGCCAAGCTACCAGAGAAATCTGAAATTACTTGAATTTCAGAAAATATTTTTTCATCATACCTTGTTAATACATGGTAGGAATGATCAGTACTCAAGTTCCATTTGGCCCCCCAAATTTCATTTTTCTAGGTTGAAGCATTCGTTTCAGGAAAAATGTGAATTTTTACGTTTCACTTCGTTTTCCATATAGGTATAGAGGCATTTGGAACCCTAAATAAACTCAATTAGTTCTCAGTTCCCTTTATATGATTTTTTTTCCTGTTGAACTAGTCATAAGCAGACACACACACACACAAAAAAAAATCATTTGAAATTGTTTCCCAAACTTCCGAAAAACTCAGAGATTACAGGAATCTCAGCAAATATTTTTTTGACTGGATCTTGTTCATACTTGGCAGGAGTGATCAGTATTAGAGTTTCACTTGTTTCCCCAGATTTTATTCTTCTAGGATGGAGCGTTCGTTTGCAGGAACAGTTTGAATTTTTAGGTTTCACTTCCTTTTCTGCTATAGGGATAAAGGCAGATGGAACTCTAAATCAATCATTGTTTGTTATAGCTGCTTGAAACTTGACACACTCAATTAGTTCTAAGTGTTCTCTCTATGTATTGTTTAGTTCCCAGATTAACTAGACCTAAGTACAGGAAAAAAAAAAAGAAAAAACAAAACAAAACAAAAAAACACCTTCCATTTAAAAGTGTTTCCCAAGCTTCCACAAAACTCCGAGTTTACTTTAATATCAGCAAATATTTTCTTCCCTGGATCTTGTTTATACTTAGCAGGAATGATCAGTATTCCAGTCACACTTGGCCCCCTAAATGTCAACTGTCTAGGGAATGCGTTCCTTTGCAGGAACACTTTGAATTTTTCCCTATAGGGATAGAGGCATTTGGACCTCTCTATCAAACACGGTTTGTTCTGGCTACTTGAAACTTGACACACTCAATTAGTTCTCAGTGCATTTTCTATGTTTTGTTCCTTGTTGAAGTAGCCCTAAGCAGAGGCAAGGAAAAAATCATGTTCATTTGAAAGTGTTTGCCAAGCTACCACAGAATTCCGATTTCACTTGATTCTCAGCAAATATTTTTTCACCTGAACTTGTTTATACTTTGAAGGAATAATTGGTACTACAGTTGCACATGGCCCTCCAAATATCATTCTTTTAGGGTGAACCGTTCGTTTGCAGGGACATTTTGAATATTTAGTTTTCACTTCGTTTTCCTCTCTAGGGATAAACATATTTGGAACTCTAAATAAAACATGTTTTGTGCTAGCTGCTTGAAACTTGACACACTCAATTTTTTCTCAGTGCACTGTCTATACTTTCTTCCCTGTTGAAGTATCCCTAGGCAGAGACAAGGAAAAAAACACTTTAATTTGAAAGCATTTACCAAGCTTCTAGGGAACTCCGAGTTTACTGCAGTTTAATCAAATATTTTTTCACCCAATATTGTTGAAACTTTGAGGGAATGATCACTACTCTAGTCCAACTTGGCTCCCCAAATTTCATTTTTTCTAGGTTGAAGCATTCATTTGTAGGTACCCATTGAATTTTTAGGTTTCACTTCGATTTCCTCTACAGGGATATAAGCAGTTGGAACTCTAAATGAAACAAGGTTTGTGCTAGCTCTTTGAAACTTCACATTCTCCATTAGTTCTTAGTGCACTCTCTATGCTTTGTTGCCTGTTGAAAAAGCCATAAGCAGAGGCAAAGCAAAAACACTTTCATTTAAAAATGTTTACCATGCTTCCACAGAACTCTGAATTTACTGGAATCTCAGCAAATACTTTTTCTCCTAATCTTGTTGATACTTTGATGGAATGATTAGTCATCCATTTGCACGTGGTCCCCCAAATTTCATTCTTCTACGTTGAAGTGTTCGTTTGCAGGAACACTTTGAATTTTTAGGTTTCACTTAGTTTTCCCCTAAAAAATAGAGGGTTTTGTTACACTAAATCAAACATGGTTTGTGTTAGCTTCTTGAAACTTGACACAATTAGTTTTCAGTGGGCAGTCTATGCTTTGTTTACTTTTGAAGTAGCCCTAAGAGAGGCAAGGAAAAATCTCTTTCATTTGCAACATTTTCCATGCTTCCACAAAACTCTGAATTTACTGGATTTTCAGAAAATATTTTATCACCTGAAGTTGTTGATAATTTAAAGGAATGATTGGTACTCCAGCAGCACTTGGCCCCCCAAGTTTCATTCTTTTAGGTTGAAGCCTTATTTTGCAGGAACATTTTGAATTATTAGGTTTCACTTCATTTTCCCCTATAGGGATAAAGACAATTAAATCTGTAAATCAAACAAGGATTGGGATAGCTCCTTGAAACTTGACACACTCAAATAGTTCTCAGTGCACTCTCTATCATCTGTATCCTGTTGAAGTAGCCCTAAGCAGAGGCATGGAAAAAACACTTTCTTTAGAATGCATTTGCCAATCTAAAACAGAATCCAGTTTACTGGTATCTCAGCAAAAATTTTTTCAACCATTCTTCCTAATAAGAGGAAGGTATTATCGGAACTCCAGTTGCTCTTAGCCCCCCACATTTGGTTTTTCTTTGTTGAAGCATTCGTTTACAGGAACACTTTGAATTTTAGGTTTCACTTCATTTTCCACTATAGGGATAGATGCATTTGGAACGCTAAATCGAACATTGTTTGTGCTACCTGGTTGAAACTTGACACACTCAATTAGTTCTCAGTGCACGCTCTATGCTTTGTTCCCTGCTGACATAGCCATAAGCAGAGGCAACGAAAATTACTTTAATTTTAAAGCGTTTGCCAACCTTCCACAGAAATCCAAGATAACTCGAATTTCAGATAATATTTTTCACCATACCTTGTTGATTCTTGGCAGGAATGATCAGTTCACAAGTCACATTTGGCCCCCCAAATTTCATTCTTCTAGGACAAGCGTTTGTGTGAGGAAAACTTTGAATTTTTAGGTTTCAATTAATTTTTCCCTATAGGTATAGAGGCAGTTAAAACTCTAAATCAAACTCGGTTTTTGCTAGCTGCTTGAAAGTTGACATTTTACTTCCCAGTGCCTTTTCTATTACTTTTTCCCTGTTGAACTAGCCCTAAGCAGAGGCAAAAAAAATACGCTTTCATTTGAAAGTACTTCCCAAGCTTAAACAAAATTCCGAGTTTACTGGAATCTCAGCAAATATTTATTCCACTAGATCTTGTTCATACTTGGCAGGAATGATCAGTATTGCAGTCACACTTGGCCCCCCAAATGTCATTCGTCTGGGTGAAGTGTTTTTTGTAGGAACAACTTGAATTTTTTTCAGTTTCACTTTGTTTTCCACTATAAGGATACAAACAGTTGGAACTCTATATTAAACACTGTTTATGCTGGTGGCTGGAAACTTAACACACTCAATTACTTCACAGTGGGCTCTCTATGCTTTGTTCCTTTTTGAAGTGGCCCTAAGCAGAGGGAAAAAAAATTCATTTGAAAGCATTTGCCAAGCTGCCACAGAACTCCGAGTTTACCGGAATCTCAGCATATTTTTTTTATGTGATCTTGTTGATATTTGCCAGGAATGATCGGTACTCCAGTAGCTCTTAGCCCCTCAAATTTCATTGTTTTCAGTTGAAGCATTCATTTACAAACTCGGTTTGTGCTAGCTGCTTGAATCTTGACACACTCAATGTGTTCTCAGTGAACTCTCTATATTATGTTCCCTGTTGAAGTAGCCGTGAAAAGAGGCAAGGAAAATACACTTTCATTTGAATGCTTTTGCATACTTACCCTGAAATCTCAGTTTACTGGAATCTCACCAAATATCTTTTCACCCAATCTTCTTGATACTTGCAAGGAATGATCGGTACTCCAGTCACACTGTTCCCCGCAATTTCATTCTTCTAGGTTGAAGCATTCGTTTTCAGGAACACTGAATTTTTAGGTTTCACTTTGTTTTCCTCTATAGGGATATAGGTAGATGGAACTCTAAATCAAACATGGTGTGTGCTAGCTGTTTGAAACCTGATACACTCAATTAGTTCTCAGTGCACTCTTCATGCTTTTTTCCCTGAAGTTGCCTTAAGCAGAGGAAAAAAAAAAAACACTTTCATCTGTAAGTGTTTGCCAAGCTGCCAAAGAACTCCATGATTACTGGAATCTCAACAAATATTTTTTCACACGATCTTCTTGATAATGGCAAAAATGATTGGTACTCCAGTCTCACTTGGCCCCAAATTTCATTTTTCTATGTGGAAGCATTCATTTTCAGGCAAATTTTGAATTTTTAGATTTCACTTTTTTTCCCTATAACAACAGAGGCTTTTGGAACTCTAAATCAAACATGGTGTGTGCTAGCTTTTTGAAACTTGACAGTCCCAATTAGTTCTCAGTACACTCTCTATAGTTTGTTTCCTATTGAAGTAGCTTCAAACAGAGGCAAGAAAAGACACGTTCATTTAAAAGCATGTACTAAGCTGCCACAAAACTCTAAGTTTACTGAAAACTCAGCAAATATTTGTTCACCTGATCTTTTGATACTTTGAAGGAATGGTTGATTCTCCAATCACAATTGGCCCTCTAAATTTTATTATTCTAGGTTGCAGAGTTCGTTTTATGGAACACTTTGAATTTTTAGGTTTCTCTTATTTTCCCCTAAATGAATAGAGGCAGTTGCAACTCTAAATCAAACATGTTTGTGCTAGCTACTTGAAACCTTGACACATTCAATTAGTTCTCAGTGCACTCTCTATGCTTTCTTCCCTTTTGATGTATCCCTAAGATGTGGCAAGGAAAGAATACTTTCATTTGAAAGATTTTCCCAAGCTTCCACAGCACTATGAGTTTAATGGAATATCAGCAAATATTTTTTCACCAGATCTTTTTAATACATTGAAGGAATGATCAGTACTCCAGTAGCACTTGGCTCTCCAAATTTCATGCTTCTAGGTTGAAGCACTTGTTTAATGATCACTTAGAATTTATAGGTTTCATGTCATTTTTTCCTATAGGGATAGAGGCAGTTGGAACTTTAAATCAAACACGGTTTGCAGTAGCTGCATGAAACTTGGCACACTCAATTAATTCTCAGTGTGCTCTCCATGCTTTTTTCCCCTTTGAAGTAGCCTTACGCAGAGACAAGAAAAAATCACTTTAATAAAGCATTAGCCATGATTCCACAGAACTCCAAGTTTACTGAAATCTCAGCCAATAGTTTTTCAAATTAGCTTTTTGATAATTTGAAGGAATGATCGGTCCTCCAGTCACACTTTCCCCCCTTGAATTTCATTCTTCTAGGTTGAAGTATCATTTGCAGGAACACTTGGAATTTTTAGGTTTCACTTCTTTTTCCCCTACAGGGCAGTTGGAACTCTGAATCAAACATGGTTTGTGCTAGCTGCTTGAAACTTGAAAACTTTAATTAGTTCTCAGTGCACTCTGTATGCTCTGTTCCCAGTTGAAGTAATCCTAAGCAGAGGCAAGGAAAAATCAGTTTCATTTTCAAGCCTTTCCTAAGCTGACACAGAACTCTGAATTTCCTGGAATCTCAGCAAATATTTCTTCACCCAATCTTGTTGATACTTTGATGGAATGACCAGCACTCCAGTAGCACTTCGCCTCCCACATTTCCTTCTTCTAGTATAAAGCATTCATTTACAGGAAAACTTTGAATTTTTAGGATTCACATAGTTGTAACCTAAAGGAATAGAGGATGTTGGAACTCTAAATCAAACACGGTTTGTGCTAGCTTCTTGAAACTTGATACACTCAATTAGCTCTGAGAGTGCTCTCTATGATTTTTTCCTTGTTGAAGTAGCCCTAAGCAGAGGCAAGGTAAAAACACTTTCATTTGAAAGCATTTGCCAAGCTTCCATAGAACTCTGAGTATACTGGAAAATCATTAAATATTTTTTCACCCAATCTTGTTGGTCCCTTGAAGGAATAATCATAACTCCAATCACACATGGCTCCCAAAATTTCATTCTCCTAGGTTTCAAGTGTTTGTTTGCAGGCACACTTTGAATTTTTAGGTTTCACTTCATTTTTCCTCTTTTGAAATAGATGCAATTGGAACAATAAATCAAACATTGTTTGTGCTAGCTACTTGAAACTTGACAAAGTCAATTAAATCACAGTGCACTCTCTCTTCTTTGTTCCATGTTGAAGTAGCCAAATACAGAGGCAAGACAAAAACACTTTCATTGGAATGTGTTTGCCAAGTTGCTACAGAACTCCGAGTTTACTGGAATCTCAGCAAATATTTTTTCCAGCAATCTTGGTGATACTTTGAAGGAATGATACGAACACCAATTCACTTGGCCACCCAAATTTTATTCTTGGTTGAAGCGTTCGTTTGAACAAACACTTTGAAATTTTAAGTTTCACTTCAATTTCCCCTATAGGGATAGAGGAATTTGGAACTCTAAATCAAACATGTTTTGTGCTAGCTGCTTGAATCTTGACACACTCAATTAGTTCTCATTGCACACTCTATGCTTTGTTCGCTATTGAAATAGCCCTAAGAAGAGGCAAGGAGAAAATACTTTCATTTGAAAGATTTAGCAAAGCTTTCACAAAACTATGAGCTTACTGGAATCTCAGCAAATATTTTTTTTCACCAGATCTTGTTAATACTTTGAAGAAATGATCCATACTCCAGTCACACTTACCACCCCAGATTTCATTCTTCTAGATAGAAGCATTCACTTGCAAAAACACTTGGCATTTAGGTTTCAATTTTTTTCCCCTATACGGATAGATGAAGTTGGAACTCTAAATAAAACATGGTTTGTGCTAGTTGCTTGAAACTTGACACACTCAATTACTTCTCAGAGTGTTCAAAATGCTTTGTTCCCAGTTATAGTAGCTCTAAGCAGAGGCAAAAACCCCACATTCATTTAAAACTGTTTGACAAGGTTCCAAAAAATATGAGTTTCTTGGAATCTTAGCAAATATTTTTTCACCCGATCTTGTTGATACTTTGAAGGAATGATCTATACTCCAGTTGCACTTGGAACCCCAAATTTCATTCTTCTAGGTTGAAGCATTCATTTGCAGAAAAACTTTGAATTTTTAGGTTTCACATCATTTAAACCTAAAGGGTTAGAAGCTTTTGAAACTCTAAATTAAATAAGGTTAGTGCTAGCTGCCTGAAACTTGAGACACTCAATTAGCTCTCAGGGTCCTCTCTATGCTTTTGTCACTCTGTTGAAGTAGCTCTAAGCAGAGGAAAGGTGAAAACACATTCATTTTCAAAGAGTTTGCAAAGCTTCCGTAGAACTCCGAGTATACTGAAAAATCAGTAAATATTTTTTTTCACCTGATCTTGATGACACCTTGAAGGAATGATAGGACTACAGTTGCACTTGGCTCCCCAAATTTCATTTTTCTAAGTTGAAGCATTTGTTTGCAGAAACCCTTTGAATTGTTAGGTTTCACGTCATATTCCCGTACATGGATAGAGGTAGTTGGAACTCTATATAAAGTATGGTTTTTGATAGCTTCTTGAAACTTGTCACCCTCAATTTGTTCTCATTGTGCTGTTCATGCTATGTTCCCAGTTGAAGTAGCCCTAAGAAGAGGCAAGGAAAAAAAAAACACATTTTCATTTGATAGCTTTTGCCAAGCTTCAAAATAATTCTGAGTTTACTGTAATCTCAGCAAATTTTTTCACCTGATCTTATTGATATTTTGAAGGAATAACCAGTAACCCAGTCGCAATTGGATCCCCAAATTTCATTCTTCAAGGTTGATGCATTTGTTTGCAGGAACACTTTGAATTTTTAGATTTCTCTTTGTTTTCCCCTGTAGGAAAATGTGATAGGGGCCATTGAAACTCAAAATCATACATGGTTTTGGTAGGTGCTTGGAACTTTAGAAACTCAATAAGTTCTCATGGCACTCTCTATGCTTTGTTCCTTTACAGTAGCCCTAAGCATAGGCAAGGAATAAAACACTTTCATTTGAAAGCATTTGCAAAGCTTCCACAGAACTCTGTGTTTTGTGGAAACTCAGAAAATATTTTTTCACCCTATCTTGTTGATATTTTGAAGGAACTCTCTATGTGTTGTTCCCTGTGGATGTAACCTTATGCAGAGGCAAGAAAAAAAAAAAAAAAAACATTTTCATTTGAAGGCATTTGTGAAGCTTCCACAGAAATTCAAATTTACTGGAATCTCAGCAAATATTTTTTCACCTGATCTTGTTGATACTTTGAAAGAATTATCAGTACTGCAGTCGCACTTGGCCCTCATTCTTCTAGGTTGAAGCGTTCATTTGAAGGCACACTTAGAATTTTCAGGTTTCACTTCATTTTCCCCTATAGGGTTAGAGGCAGTAAGAAATCTAAATCAAACATGGTTTTTGGTAGCTGCTTGAAACTTGAAACACTCAATCAGTTCCCAGTGTGCTCTCTATGCTTTATTCTCTGTTGAAGTAGAAATAAGCAGAAACAAGGAAAAGAAAAAACATTTTCGTTTGAAAACTTTTGCCAAGCTTCCAAAAAATCTTGAGTTTCCTGGAATCACGGCAAATATTTTTTTTTTTACCCTATATTATTGATACTTTGAAGGAACGACTGGTACTTGGCCCCCCAAATTTCATTCTTCTAGTATGAAGCATTCATTTACATGAAAACTTTGAATTTTTAGGTTTCACAAAATTTTCCCTCTCCAGGATAGAAGCAGTTGGAACTCTAAATCATACATGATTTATGCTAACTGCTTGAAACTAGATACATTTTATGAGTTCTCAGGGTGCTTTCTTTGATTGTTTCCCTGTTGAAGTAGCCCTGAGCAGAGGCAAGGTAAAAGCAATTTCATTTGAAAGCATTTGCTAAGCTTTCATTGAACTCTGAGTTTAGTTAAAAATCAGTAAATACTTTTTCACCCAATCATGTTGAAACCTTGAAGAAATGATTAGTACTCCAGTCTCACTTGGCTCCCCCAATTTCATTCTTCTATGTTGAAGCATTTGATTGCAAGAACACTTTTAATTTTTAAGTTAAAATTTTTTATCCTCTACAGGGAAAGAATCATTTGGAACTCTAAATCATACATGGTTTGTGCTAGCTACTTGAAACTTGACACACTCAATTAGTTCTCAGTGCACTCTCTATGATTTGTTCCCTGTTGTAGTAGCCATAAAAAGAGTAAAGGAAAAAACACTTTCTTTTGAAAGCTTCTGCCAAACTCCAACAGAACTATTGGATTCTGGAATCTCAGCAAATATTTTTTTCACGTGATTTTGTTGATACTTTGAAGAATTGATTGGTACTCCAGTCGAACTTGAACACCCAAATTTCATTCTTCTAGGTTAAACCGTTCATTTGCAAGAACACTTTGAATTTTTAAATTTCACTTCATTTTCCCCTGTAGGCATAGAGGAAATTGGAACTCTAAATCAAACATGGTGTCTGCTAGCTGCTTGAAACTTGACACCCTCAATTAGTTCTCAGGGTGCTGTCTATGCTTTGTTCCCTGTTTAAGTTGCCCTAAGAAGAGACAAAGAAAAAACACTTTCATTTTATTGCTTTTGCCAAGCTTACACAGAACTACGAGTTTAGTGGAATCTCAGCAAATACTTTTTTCATCTGATCTTGTTGATACTTTTTAATTAATGATCAGAATCCATTCGCACTTGGAAACCCTAATTTCATTTTTCTCAGTTGAAGCATTCGTTTTCAAGAACACTTTGAAATTTTAGGTTTCACTTCATTTTCCCCTTTAGGGATAGAGGCATTTGGAATTCTAAATCAATCATGTTTTGTGCTAGCTGGTTGAAACGTGAAACACTCAATTAGTTCTAAGTGTGCTCTCTATGTGTTGTTCCCTGTTGACATTGCCTTAAGCATTGGCAAGGAAAAAAAAAAAAAACACTTGCATTTGAAAGCATTTTCTAAGCTGTCACAGAACTCTGAGTTTACTGGAATCTCAGCAAACATTTTTCACCCAATCTTGTTTATACTTTTAAGGAATAATTAGTACTCCAATCATACTTGGCTCCCAAAATTTCATTCTTCTAGGTTGAAGCCTTCATTTGAAGGAAGACTTTGAATTTTTAGGTTTCACTCTATTTACCCCTACAAGGATAGAGGCAGTTGGAACTCTATATAAAACATGGTCCGTGCTATCTGCTTAAAACTAGACACATAGTATCTAGTTTTAAGTATGCTCCTTCCAGATCTCAGCCAGGACTCAATTTGAAATGCAAATAGAAGAAGCCTGCAAGCTCAGTAGGAGACTGATCTAAATCCCCCCAAACAAAAATAAAAGAGTAAAAGTGTATTTTTCCCTGAACTCATACTAGACTAAACCAAAAAATGTAAATTGTATGGTATTTACTAATTACTGGCTGGTAATTTTTTCTAGGACTCTTTCTTTTTCTTAGATTCTGTATTTTATTTTTGAGCTCCTGATTTTCATCCTAGAGACCTAGGTTAATGTTTTCTGATCAGTTCTATTTTTGATCAACTGTGGAGTTTTTTTTTTTAAACATTGCAATGAAGATTTCAGAAGAAAAAAGCTACAAGGCCTTTTATTTTGTGTTATGTGTGCACACTTGTGTTATGTGTTGTATGTCTGTATGTGTGTATGTCCATATATCATGCAATGATATGACCATTGGCAGATATATGAGGAACTTCATGAAATTAAAAAAAAGGATAAAAATATCTTTGATTCACGTGATTTAAATGGTTCAAATTAAATGGAGTAAATAGATGAAAGTAAAGATGTCTTTAAAATTAAGTTTATAAATTTTACTAAGTGTTCAAAAAAAACCTAATAAAATGTTGATGTCTATGAAATAATATGCCTAAATTCAGAAATTACAAGGATTCTTTCAAAATGTGAATAGAAAAAGAGGATAACAGATGAAAAAGAGAAATTAGAAAGTTCTAGGTATGGATTTAACAGAGGAAGAATGTGTTTCTGGCTAAGAGAGTGTATGTGATTAAATAAATAAGAGGGTTTTAGTAAGTGATAAAAAAAGGTCTCTGTAAGTTTGTTATATGTGTAAGTTTTTTGAACAAGTAACCATAAAGAAATTAAACAGGTGGTTAAACAAGTTTTAGAGAATTGTGCTATGTTATTTCTTTAAAAACTAAATTTGGTTAATATAAAATCATCAATGTATTTTTGGTGCTATTAATATCTTCATATCTTCCAGGTATGCAAGTCTGTAAGGTAGAAGATTTAAAAGAACATTATATAAAGCTGGTGTTCTAAAGTTGTATGGTAATTTTAGGCTTAAAAGTAAGACATGTTGGAGATTTATTTATATCATTTGTGTTATTTAACTGGACTTGTTATCAATAAGATATGTAAAGTTCTATGTTACTTTTTCACTGAGATACAATTTAAATGTGTTTTTAAGTTAATGAGAGCCTAATCTATGTAAAGGTTGATATTGTAAAATATAATAGTACTTTGCTACTTTTCTACAAAAGGTTAACAGCTTTCAGCCTTTCTTTAATTCATGGTTTAGATGTGATATTATATTGTGTTAGCTAATATTCATGTGAGCTTGAGCAACAATTTATGTATGCTTTGTAAAATGATGAATAAAAAGCAAATATCAGCTTTAGAACTATAGTATTTAAGATTTATGAAGAACCCTGCCTTGCTTGAGGTAAGGACCTGTGTCCCAACTAACTATCAAATTTTGTCAACCATGTGAAAATGGTATACTCACCTTTAAAGCCAAGTATCAAGAAGATCGGATGAAAAAATATTTGCTGTGATTCCAATAAACTCAAAGATCTGTGGAAGCTGTGCAAATGCTTTCAAATAGAAATGTATTTTCCTTGCCTCTTCTTAGGGCTACATATACATGGAACAAAGCACAAAGAGGGCACTGAGAACTACTTGAGTGAGTCAAGTTTCAAGCAGCTAGAAGAAACCGTGTTTGACTTACAGTTCCAAATGAATGTTTCCCTATATGGAAAAAGAAATGAAACCTAAAAATTCAAAGTGTTCAGAACTCCGAGTTTACAAGAATCTCAGCAAATATTTTTTCACCCAAACTTGTTGACACTTGGCAGGAAAAATGAGAATGCCAGTTATACTTCACTCTCCAACCATCGTTCTTCTAGGTTGAAGCTTCTGTTGGCAGGAACACTTTGAATTTTTAGGTTTCACTTCAATTTCCCCTATAGGAATACATGGGTTTTTCATTAAAGGGTTACACACCTTTGGAACTCTAAATCAAACAAGGTTTGTGCTAGCTGCCCGAAAGTTGATTCACTCAATTATTGTTCTCTGTGCACTCTATATGCATTGATCCCTGTTGAAGTAGCCTTAAGGAGAGGCAAGGAAAATAAACTTTAATTTCAAAGCATTTGCAGAACTTCCACAGAACTCTGAGTTTACTGGAATCTCAGCAAATATTCTTTCACCCAATCTTGTTGATACTTGGCAAGAAAGATGAGTTTAACAGTTGCAAATGGCAGATCACATTTCATTCTTCTAGAATGAAGTATTCATTTACAGGAATACTTTGAAATTTTAGGTTTCACTTCATTTTTCCCATCTAAGGTTACATGCTTATGGAACTCTAAATCAATCACATTTTGTGCTAGCTGCTTGAAACCTGACTCACTCAATTAGTTCTCCATGCACTCTCGATGTTGTTTTCCCTATTGAAGTAGCCCCAAGGAGAGGCAGGGGAAATACAATTTCATTGGAAAGCAATAGCAGAGCTTCCACATGACTCCGAGGTTACTGGAATCTCAGCAGAGATTTTTTTCACCCAACCTTGTTGATACTTGGCAGGAAAGATGACTATACCAGTTGAACGTGACTGTGAAAATTTCATTCTTCTAGGTTGAACCGTTCATTTGCAGGCACACTTTGAATTTTTAGGTTTCACATTGTTTTCTCCTATGGGTATACATTCATTTGAACTCTAAATCAAACACAGTTTGTGCTAGCTGATTGATAATTGACTGACTCAATTAGTTCTCAGTACACTCTGTATGCTTTGTTCCCTGTTGAAGTAGCCTTAAACAGAAGCAAGGAAAACACACTTTTATTTGAAAGCTATTGCAGAGCTTCCACAGAACTCCGAGTTTACTGGAATCTCAGCCAATATATTTTCACCTGATCTTGTTGATACTTGGCAGCAAAGATGAGAATAGCAGTTGCAATTGGTTGCCCAAATTTCGTTCTTCTAAGTTGAACCATTCGTTTGCAGAAACACTTTGATTTTTAGCTTTCACATCGTTTTCTCCTCTAGAGATACATTCATTTGAACCCTAAATCAAACATGTTTTGTGCTACATGCTGGATAATTTACTTACTCAATTAGGTCTCAGTGCACTCTCTATGCTTTGTTCCCTTTTTGAGTAGTCCTAAGCAGAGGCAAGGAAAATACACTTTCATTTGAAAGTGTTTGCAGAGATTCCACAGAATTCCACAGATTCCAGAGTTAACTGGAATCTCAGCAAATATTTTTTTTAACGGATCTTGTTGATACTTGGCAGGAAAGATAAATATATGAGTTCCATTTGGCTGCCCAAATTTTGTTCTTCTAGTTTGAAGTGTTCATTGGCAGGAACACTTTGAAATTTTAGGTTTCACTTCATTTTCCCTATAGGAATACATGCATTTGGAACTCTAAACCAAACACAGTTTGTGTTAGCTGCTTGAAACTTGACTCACTCAATTATTTCTCAGTGTGCTCTCTATGCTTTGTTCCCTCTTGAAGCAAAGACAAGGGAAATACACGTTCATTAAAAAGCATTTGCAGATGTTCCACACCACTCTGAGTTTACTGGAATTTCAGCAAATACTTTTTCAAACAAGCTTGTTGACACTTGGCTGGAAAGGTGAGTATACCAATTGCACTTGGCTGCTCAAATTTTATTCTTCTGAGATTAAGCATTCGTTTTAAGGAACACTTTGAACTTTTAGGTTTCACTTCATATTACCAGATACAAATACATGCATTTGGAATTCTAATTCAAACATGGTTTTTGCTAGCTGATTGAAACTTGACTCACTCAATTAGTTATTAGTGAGCTCTCTATGCTTTGTTCCCTGTTGAAGTAGTCCTAAGCAGAGATAAGGAGAATACACTTCCATTTGAAACCATTTGCAGAGTTTCCACAGAACACAGGGTTTACTGGAATCTCAGCAAATATTTTTTTCAGACAATCTTGTTGATACTTGGCAGTAAACATGAGTATACCAGTTTCACTTGGCTTCTCAAATGTTGTTCTTCTCAGTTGAAGCTTTCGTTGGCAGGAACACTTTAATTTTTTTGGTTTCACTTCGTTTTCCCCTATAGGGATAAATGCATTTGGAACTCTAAATCAAACACGGTTTTTGCTGGCTTTTTAAAAATTGACTCACTCAATTAGTTTCCCATGTGTTCTCTATGCTTTTTTTCCCTGTTGAGATAGCTCTAAGCAGAAACAAGGAAAATGCACTTATATTTGAAAGCATTTGCAGAGTTTCCACAGAACTCCGAGTTTACTGGAATCTCAGCAAATATTTTTTTTCACCAGATCTTGTTGATACTTGGCAGCAAAGATGAGAATAGCAGTTGCAATTGGATGCCCAAATTTCGCTCTTCTATGTTTAAGTGCTTGTTTGCAAATACACTTTGAATTTTTAGGTTTCACATCGTTTTCCCCTATTGGGATATATTCATTTGAACTCTAAGTCAAACATGGTTTGTGCTAGCTGCTGGATTATTGACTGACTCAATTAGTTCTCAGTGCACTCACTATGCTTTTTTCCCTGTTGAAGTAGCCCTAAACAGAGTCAAGGAATATTTACTTTCATTAGAAAGCTTTTGGAGAGCATCCACAGAACTCCGAGTTTACTGGATTCTCAGCAAATATATATTTTTTACCTGATCTTGTTGATACTTTTCTGAAACAATGAGTGTACCAGTTGCATATGGCTGCCCAAATTTCGTTCTTCTAAGTAGAAGGGTTCATATGCAGGAACACTTTGAATTTCTGGGTGTCAAATCATTTTCCACTAAAGGGATACATGTATTGACATTCTAAATAAAACAAGGATTTTGCTAGCTGATTCAAAGTTGACTCACTAGATTTGTTCTCAGCGTGCTGCCTATGCTTTGTTTCTTGTTGAAGTAGCCCTAATTAGAGGCCATGAATATACATTTAAATTTGAAAGTGTTAGCAGAGATACAACAGAATTTCGAGTTTACTGGAATCTGAGCTAATATTTTTTAACCCATTTTTTTTTTATTCTTTCCAGGAAAGATAAGTATACCAGTTGCACTTCACTGACCAAATATCATTCTTCTAGGCTGAAGCATTCATTGGCAGGAACCCTTTGAATTTACTAGTTTTCACTTCATTTTCCCCTATAAGTATACATACATTTGGAACTCTAAATAAAACAGGGTTTGTGCTAGCTGATTGAAACGTGACTCTCTCAATTTGTTCTCAGTGTGATATCTATACTTTGTTCTCTGTTGATGGAGCCCTAAGCAGAGGCAAGTAAAAGACACTTTCATTTTAAAGTGTTTGCAGAGGTTCCACAGAACTTCGAGTTTACTGGAATCAAAACAAGTATTTTCTATATGGATCTGGTTGATCCTTGGCATGAAAGTATACCATTTGGACTTGGCTGCCCAAATTTCATTCTTCCCTGTTGAAGCATTCGATGGCAGTAATATTTTGAATTTTTAGATTTCACTTCATTTTCACCCATAGGGATACATGGATTTGGAACTGTAAATAAAACACGGTTTGTGCTAGCTACTTAAAACTTGAATAACTCAATTTGTTTTCAGTTTGATCTCTAAGCTTTGTTCTCTGTTGATGTAGCTCTAAACAGAGGCAAGTAAAATACATTTACATTTGAAAGCATTTGCAGTGCTTCCACAGAACTCCGAGTTTCCTGGAATCTCAGCAAATACTTTTTCACCCGATCTTGCTGATTCTTGGCAGAAAAGATGCGAATAGCACTTCACTTGGCTGGCAAAACTTCTTTTTTCTAGGTTGAAGCGTTCGTTGGCAGGAACACTTCAATTTTTTTAGGTTTCACTTTATTTTCCTCTATAGGGGTACATGTATTTGGAACTCTAAATCAAACACGATTGTGCTAGCTGCTTGAAACTTGACTCACTCAATTATTTCAATGTGTGCTCTCTATGCTTTATTCCCTGTAGAAGTAGACCTAAGCAGAGGTAAGGTTAATACACTTTCTTTCTAAAGTGTTTGCAGAGCTTCCAAATAACTCTGAATTTACTGTAATCTCAGCAAATAGTCTTTCACAGGAACTTCTTGATACTTGTCAGGAAAGATGAGGATACCAGTTGCACTTGCCTGCCCAAATTTCATTCTTCTAGGATGAAGCGTTCATTGGCAGGAGCACTTTGGATTTTTTAGGCTTCACTTTGTATTCCCCTATAGCGATACATACATTTGGAACTCTAAATTAAACACGGTTTTTGCTAGCAGCTTAAAATTTGAATCACTCAAGTAATTCTCAGTGCACTCTCTATGCTTTCTTCCCTGTTGAAGTAGCCCTAAGCAGATAAAAGGAAAATACATGTTCATTTGAAAGCATTTGCAGATCTTCCACAGAAATCCCAGTTTTCTGGAATCTCATAAATATTTTTTCACATGATCTTGTTGATACTTGGCAGAAAAGATGAGAATTCCAATTGTAGTTAGCTGCATAAAAGTAGTTTTTCTAGTTTGAAGCATTCATTGGCAGGAACAGTTTTAATTTTTAGGTTTCACTTTGTTTTCCCCTATAGGGATACATATATTTTAAACTCTAAATCAAACAAGGTTTGTGCTAGCTTCTTGAAACTTGACTCAATATATTCTCAGTGTGATCTCTATGCCTTGTTCTCTGTTAATGTAGCCCTTAGCAAAGGCAAGGAAAATACACTTTCATTTGAAAGCATTTGCAGTGTTTCATCAGAACTCCGAGTTTAATCGAAACACAGTAAATATTATTTTCTATGGATCTTGTTGATACTTGGCAGAAGAGATTAATATACCAGGTGCAATTGGCTGCCCAAATTTGGTTCTTCTTGGTTGAAGCATTCATTGGCAGGAACACTTTGAATATTTTAGGTTTCACTTCGTTTTCCCCTATAGAGATGCATACATTGGAAATCTAAATCAAACACGGTTATTGCTAGTTGCTTGGAATATGAATCTCTTAATTTGTTCTCAGTGTGATCTCTATTCTTTGTTTTTCTGTTGATGTGGCTTCAATCAGAGACAAGGAAAATACAATTTCATTTAAAACTGTTTGAAGTGCTTCCACAGAACTCCGAGTTTACTGAAATCTCAGCAAATATTTTTTTTTTCACACAATATTGTTGATACTTGGCAGGAAATATGAATAATACAGTTGCATTTGGCTTCCCAAATTTTGTTCTTCTAGGATGAAGCATTCATTGGCCGGAATACTTTGAATGTTTAGGTTTCACTTCATTTTTCCCTATAGGGATACATGGACTAGGAACTGTGTATCAAACAGGGATTGTGCTAGCTGTATGAAACGTGATTCACTCAATTAGTTCTCAGTGTACTCTCTATGCTTTGTGCCATCTTGAAGTAGCCATAAGCAGAGGCAAGGAAAATACACTTTTATTTGAATGTGTTTGCAGAGCTTCCAAAGAACTCCGAATTTATAGGAATCTCAGCAAATATTCTTTCTCCCAATCTTGTTGATACTTGGTAGGAAAGCTAAGTATTTTAGCTACACGTGGCTGCCCAAATTTCCTTTTCATATGATGAACAGTTCGTTGGCAGTAATATTTTGAGTTTTATTTTTCACTTCATTTTACCATATAGGGATACATGCTTTTGGTACTCTATATCAACCACACTTTGTGCTAGCTGCTTATATCTTTACACACTCAATTAGTTCTCAGTGCGCTCTCTATGCTTTGGTCCTTGTTGAAGTAGCTCTAAGCAGAGAAAAGAAAAATGCACTTTCATTTAAAAGCCTTTGCAGAGCTTCCATAGAATTCTGATATTCCTGGAATCTCTGCAAATATTTTCACTATGGATCTTGTTGATAAATAGCAGAAAATAAGGATATACCTGGTGCACTTGGCTTCCCAAATTTCGTTCTTCTTGGGTGAAGCATTTGTTTCGAAGAACACTTTGAATTTTTAAGATTCACTTTGATGTCCCCCATAGGAATACATGAACTTGGAACTCTAAAACAAACACAGTTTGTGCTAGCTGCTTGAAACTTGACTCACTCAATTAGATCTCAGATAGCTCTCTATGCTTTGTTCCCTGTTGAAGTAGCCCTAAGAAGAGGCACGCAAAATACACTTTTATTTGAAAGAATTTGTGGAGCTTCCACAGAACTCTAAGTTTCCTGAAATCTCACCAAATGTTTTTTAAACTGATCTTGTTGATACTTGACAGGAAAGATGAGTATACAATTGCACTTGGCTGCCCATATTTCATTCTTCTAGGTTGAAGCTTTCATTGGCAGGAACACTTTAAATGTTTTAGGTTTCACTTCATTTTCCCATATAGAGATACATACATTGGAACTCTAATCAAACACGATTTTTGCTAGCTGGTTGGAATATGACTCACTCAATTAGTTCTCAGTGTGCTCTATATCATTTCTTCCGTGTTTAAGTAGCCCTATGCAGAGGAAAGGAAAATAAACTTTCATTTGAAAAGGTTTGCAGTGCTTCCACAGAACTCTGAGAATACTGGAATCTCAGCAAATATTTTTAAACATGATCTTGTTGATACTTGGCAACAATGATGAGTTTTCCAGTTGCACATGGCTGCCCAAATTTAGTTCTTCTAGGTTGAAGCATTCGTTTGGAGGAACAATTTGAATTTTTTAGTTTCACTTCATTTTCCAATATAGGGATACGTGGACTTGGAACTATAAATCAGTCAGGGTTTGTGCTAGCTGCTTGAAACTTGACTCACTCAATTAGTTCTCAGTGTGATCTCTGGCCTTGTTCGCTGTTGATGTATCCTTAAGCAGAGGCAAGAAAAATACACTTTCATTTGAAACCATTTGCAGAGTTTCCACAGAACACAGGGTGTACTGGAATCTCAGCAAATATTTTTTTTGAAACAATCTGGTTGATACTTGGCAGTAAACATGAGTATACCAGTTGCACTTGGCTGCCCAAATTTCATGTTTCTAGGTTGAAGGGTTTGTTAGCAGGCACACTTCAAATTTGTAGGTTTCACTTCATTTTCCCCTATATGGATACATGGATTTGAAATTCTAAATCAAACATGGTGTGGACTAGTGGTTGAAACTGTACTCACTCAATTAGTTCTCAGGGGGCAATATATGCTTATTCCCTGTTGAAGTATTCCTAATCAGAGGCAAGGAAAATACACTTTAATTTCTAAGCATTTGCAGTAATTCCACAGAACTCCGAGTTAACTGGAATCTCAGAAATTATTTACTCATCCGATCTTGGTGATACTTGGCAGGAAAGATTAGTATTCCAGTTGCACTTGGCTGCCCAAATTTCGTGCTTCTATATTGAATCATTCGTTGGCAGAAACACTTTTGAATTTTTTAGGTTTCACTTCATTTTCACTTATAAGGTTATATTCAATTTGAAGTCTAAATCAAACACGGTTTTTGCTATATTCTTGAAACTTGACTCACTCAATAAGTTTTCAGTTCACTAACTATGCTTTTTTTCCCTGTTGAAGTAGCCCTAAGCAGAGGCAAGGAAAATACATTTTCATTTGAAAGAATTTGAAGAGCTTCCACAGAAATCCCAGTTTACTGGAATATCAGCAAATATTTTTTTATGGATCTCTTTGATATTGGCACAAAACATGAGTATACCAGTTGCACTTGGCTGCCCAAATTTTGATCTTCTATTTTGAAGCATTCATTTGCAGGAACACTTTGAAATTGTAGGTTTCACTCCATTTTCCCCTATATGGATACATGGACTAGGAACTCTATATCAAACAGGGATTGTGGTAGTGATTTGAATCTTAACTCACTCACTTAGTTCTCAGTGCACTCTCTATGCTTTGTTCCCTGTTGAAGCAGCCCTAAGCAGAGGCGAGGAAAATACACTTTCATTTGGAATCATTTGCAGAGCTTCCACAGAAATATGAGTGTACTGAAATCTCAGCAAATATTTTTTCACCTGATCTTTTTGATACTTGGCAGGAAAGATGAGTATACCAGTTTCATTTGGCTGTCCAAATTTTGTTCTTCTGGGCTGAACCATTTGATTGCAGGAACACTTTGAATTTTTAGGTTTCACTTCATTTTCCCCATAGGGATACATGCATTTGGAACTCTAAATCAAACACAGTGTGGACTAGCGGCTTGAAACTTGACTCTCTCAATTAGTTCTCAGTGCACTCTGTATGCTTTGTTCCCTGTTGAAACAGCCTAAGCAGAGGCAAAGAAAAAATACTTTCATTTGAAAACGTTTGCCAAGCTTCCACACAACTCAGAGTTAACTGGAATCTCAGCAAATATTTTTTCACTCTCTTTTTTTTTTTTTTGATTCCTTGAAGGAATGGTCAGTACTCTAATGAAACTAGGGCCTCCAAATATCATTCTTCTAGGTTGAAGTGTTTGTTTGCAGGAACACTATGAATTTTAAAGTTTTATTTCATTTTCCCCTATAGGGATAGATTCAGGTGGAACTCTAAATCCAACATGGTTTGTGCTAGCTGCTTGAAACTTGACACACTAAATTATTTCTCATTGTGCTCTGTATGCTTTTTTAACCTGTTGAAGTAGCCTTAAGCTGAGGCCAGGAAAAAAAAAAACACTTTGATTTGAAAGCTTTTGCCATGATTATACAGAAATCCGAGTTTACTGGAATTTCAGCAAATATTATTAACATAAGCATTTGTTGATACTTTGAAGGAATGATTAGTACTTCAGTAGCACATGGCCACCCAAATTTCATTCTTCTGCGTTGAAGCATGCATTTCAAGAACACTTAGAATTTTTAGGTTTCACTTCATTTTCTCCAATAAAAATAGAGGCAGATGCAATTGTGAATAACATGGTTTGTGCTCGATGCTTGAAAGTTGACACACTCAATTAGTTCTCAGTGTGTTCTCTATGATTTGTTCCCTGTTGAAGTATACTTAAGCAGAGGCAAGGAAAAAACACTTTTATTTGAAAACAATTGCTAAGCTTCCACAAAACTCCGAGTTTACTTGAATCTCAGCAAATAATTTCTCATGGGATCTTGTTGATACTTTGAAAAAATGATCGCTAATCCAGTTACACTTGGCCCCCCAAATTTCATTCTTCTGTGTTGAAGTGTTTGTTTGCAGTAACAATTTGAATTATTAGGTTTCACTTCATTTTCCCCTATAGGGATAGAGGCAGTTGGAACTCTACATCAAACATGGTTTGCGCTAGCTGCATGAAATGTGACACACTCAATTATTTCTCAGTGCACTCTTTATGCTTTGATATCTGTTGAATTATCCCTAAGAAGAGGGAAGGAATAATCACTTTCATTTGAAAGCGTTTTCCAGATTTCCAGAAAACTTTGAGATTACTGGAATCTCAGAAAATATTTTATCTCCTGATCTTCTAGATTCTTTGAAGAAATGTTCGGGACTCCAATCAAACTTGGCACCACAAATTTCATTCTTCTAGATACAAGTGTTCATTTGCTGGAACATTTTGAATTATTAGGTTTCTCTTCATTTTCACCTATAGGGATAGAGGCAGTTCGTACTCTAAATCAATCATGGTTTGTGCTAGCTGCATGAAAATAGATGCACTCAATTAGTTCTCAGTGCACTCTCTATGCTTTGTTACCTGTTTAAGTATCCCTAAGTAGAGGCAAGGGAAAAACACATTCATTTGAAAGACTTTGCCAAGCTACCACAGAAATTTGTGTTTACTGGAATCTCAGCAAATATTTTTTCTCCTGAACTTTTTGAGGCTTTGAATAAATGTAAATTTCTCCAGTTGAACTTGGTGCCCCAAATTTCATTCTTCTTGGTTGAAGATATGGTTTGAAGGAACACTTTGATTTTTTAGGTTTCTCTTCATTTTCCACTATAGGGTTAGAAGCAGTTGGAACTCTAAATCAAACATGGTTTGTTTTGCTGCTTGAATCTTGACACACTCAATGATTTCTCAGTGCGCTCTCTAAGCTTTGTTCCCTGTTGAAGTATCCCTATGTAGAGGCAAGGAGGAAACCCTTTCATTTGAAAGCATTTGCCATGCTTCCACTGTACTCAAAATTTACTGGAATGCCAGCAACTGTCTTTTCAACTTATCTTGTTGATACTTTGAAGGAATGAATGGTACTCCAGTCTCATTGTCCCCCGAAATTTTATATTCCTAAGATGAAGCGTTGTTTTGCAGAAACACCTTGAATTTTTAGGTTTCAATTTGTTTTCCCCTATAGTGATAGAGGCCACTGGGACTCTAAATCAAACTTGGTGTGTTATTGCTGCTTGAAACGTGACACACTCAATTTGTTCTCAATGCACTCTTTACATTTTTTTCTCTTTTGGAGTACACTAAACAGAGGTCACGATAAAACACTTTCATTTGAAAGTGTTTGCCAAGCTTGCACAGAACTCTGAGTTTACTGGAATCTCAGGAAATAGTTTTTCACCCAAACTTGTTGATACTTTCAAAGAATGATCAGTTCTCCAGTAGCACTTGAACACCCAAATTTGATTCTTCTAGGTTCAGGCGTTTGTTTCCTGCAACACTTTGAATTTTTTGGTTTCCCCTGTAGGGATAAAGGCAATGGGAATTCTAAATCCAACATGGATTGTGCTAGCTGTCTGAAACTTGACATATTCAATTAGTTCTTAGTGTGTTCCCTAGGCTTTGTTCCCTAATGAAGTAGCCCTATGCAGAGTATGGAAAAAACACTTTTATTTGAAAGCTTTTTCCAATCTTTCCCAGGACTCCAAGTTTACTGGACACATAGCAAACATTTTTAATACTTAAACATTTGTTGATACTTGGAAGGAATGATCGGTACTCAAGTTAAATTGCCCCACCAAATTTTATTCTTCCTGGATGAAACGTTTATTTGCATGAACACTTTGTATTTTTAGGTTTCACTTCATTTTTCCTATAGGAATAGAGGCAGTTGTACCTCTAAATCAAACATGGTTTGTGCTAGCTGGTTACAACTTGACACACTCAATTAGTGCTCAGTGTGCTCTCTATATTTTGTTCCATGTTGAAGTAGCCCTAAGCAGAGGCAAGGAAAAAACACTTTCATTTGAAAGTGTTTGCAAATCATCCACAGAATTCCGAGTTTACAGGAATCTCAGCAGATATATATATTTTTTTTACCTGATCTTGTTTATACTTTGAAGAAATGATTGGTACTTCAGTCGGACTTGGCCCCCTATTTTCGTTATTCTAGGTTGAAGCATTCATTTTCAGGAACACTTTGAATTTTTTGGTTTCACTTCATTTTCCCCTCTAGAGATAGAGGCATTTGGAACTCTAAATCAAACATAGTTTGAGCTTGCTTCATGATACTTGACACACTCAAATTGTTCTCAGTGTGCTCTCTATGCTTTGTTCCTGTTGAAACAGACCAAAGCAGAAGCAACGAAAAACCCTTTCATTTGAAAGTGTTTGCAATCATCCACAGAACTCTGAGTTTACTGGAATCTTAGAAAACATTGTTTCACCTCATATTGTTGATACATTGAAGGAATGATCTGTACTCCAGATGCAATTGTCCCCTCAAATTTTATTTTTCTGGGTTGAAGCTTTCGTTTCTATGAACACTTTGAATTTCTAGGCAGTGGAACTCTAAATCAAACATTGTTTGTGCTAGCTTATTGAAACTTGACACACTCAATTAGTTCTCAATGTGCTCTCTATTATTTGTTCCCTGTTGAAGAAGCCTTTAGCAGGGGCAAGAAAAAACGACTTTCATTTCAAAACTTTGCCAAGCTTTCACAGAACTCTGAGTTTACTGGAATCTCAGCAAATATATATATTTTTTGTTACCAGATCTCTTTAATACTTTCAAAGAATGATTGGTACTTCAGACACACTTGGTCTTCCTAATGTCATTCTTCTAGGATGAAGCATTCATTTCCAGGAACACTTTGAATTTTTAGGTTTCACTTTCTTTCCCCTATAGTGATAGAATTATTTGTAACTATAAATCTAACATGGTTTGTGCTAGCTGCATTAAACTTGACACAGTCAATTGTCAGTGTGCTCTCTATGGTTGTTCCCTCTAAGTAGAGGCTCTAAGGAGAGGCAAGGAAAAAACACTTCCTTCTGAAAGCATTTGCAAAGGTTCCGCAGAACTCCGAGATTACTAAAACCTTAGCAAACACTTTTTTCACCAGACCTTGTTTATACTTTGAAGGGTTGTTTGGTACTCCACTAATTCTGGGGCCCCCCAACTTTCATTCTTCTGTGTTGAAATGTTCATTTGCAGGAACACTTTGAATTATTGGGTTTCATTTCTTTTTCCCCTTTAGGGATAGAGGCATTTGGAACTCTAAATCAAACACAGTGTTTGCTAGAAGCTTGAAAGTTGACAGATTAATTTAGGTACCAATACACTCTCTGTGTTTCGTTCCCGGTAGAAGTAGCCCTAAGCAGAGGCAAAGAAAAAACACTTTCATTTGAAAGTATTTCCCATGTTTCCACAAAACCTTGAGTTTACAGGAATATCAGCAACTACTTTTTCAGCAGTACATGTTGATACTTTGATGGAATGATAAGTACTCCAGTTGCACTTGGTCGCCCAAATTTGATTTATCTAGGTTGAAGCATTCATTTGCAGGAACACTTTAAACTTTTAGGTTTCACTTTGTTTTCCCCTCTAGGGATAGAGGCATTTGGAAAACTAAATCAAACATGGTTTGTGCTAGATGCTTGAAATTTGACACGCAATTAGTTCTCAGTGTGTTCTCTATGCTTTGTTCCCTGTAGAAGTAGTCCCAATTGGAAGCATTTGCCAAGCTTCAACAGAACTCTGTGATTACTGAAATCTCAGCAAATATTTTTTTCCAAGATATTTTTGATACTTTGAAGGAATGATTGGTACTCCAATTGCACTTGGCGTCTCAAATTTCATTCTTTGGGATTGAATCGTTTATTTGCAGGAACACTTTGAATTTTTAAGTTTCACTTTGTTTAACCCTATACCAATAGAGGCTGTTGGAACTCTGAACCAAATGTGGTTTGTGCAAGATGCATGAAACTTGACACACTCAATTATTTCTCAGTGCGCTCTCTATGATTTGTTCCCTGTTGAAGTAGCCCTTAGCAGAGGCAAGAAAAAACACTTTCACTTGAAAGCATTTGACAAGCTACCACAGAACTATGAGTTTATTGGAATTTTAGCAAATATTTTTTCACCAGATCTTGTTGATACTATGAAGTAATGATTGAAATTCAAGTCGCACTTTGCTCCCCAAATTTCATTCTTCTGTAATGAAGAGTTTGTTTTCACAAACACTTTGAATTATTATGTTTCACTTCATTTTCCCATATACGGATAGATGCAGTTTGAACTCTAAATCAAACATGATTTGTGCTAGCTGCATGCAACTTAACACACGCAATTAGTTCTCAGTGCACTCTCAATGCTTTGGTCTCTGTTGTAGTTGCACTAAGCAGAGGCAAGGAAACATCACTTTAATTTCAATGTATGCCAACCTTCCACAGAACTCTGAGTTTACTTGAAGCTCAGCAATTATTTTTTCATCCAACTTTGTTGGTACTTTGAAGGAATTATCTGTACTCCAATTGCCCTTGGTTCCCCAATTTCATTCTTCTAGATAGAAGCTTTCCTATTCAGGAACACGTTGAATTTTTAGGTTTCACTTCATTTTATGCTTTAGGGAAAGGTGCAGTTGGAACTCAAAATGAACCATGGATTGTGGTAGCTTCTTAAAACTTGACACACTCAATTAAGTCTCAGTGCACTCTGTATGCTTTGTTCCCTGTTGAAGTAGTCATAAGCAGAGGCTAGGAAAAAAATACTTTCATTAGAAAGCTTTTACCCACCTTCCACTGACCTCCGAATTTACTGGAATCTCAGCAAACATTTTTTTACCCGATCATGTTGATACTTTGAAGGAATGATCCTTACTCCATTTGCAAATTGTCACCAAAATATCATTCTTCTGTGCTGAAGCGTTTGTTTGCAAGAACACTTTGAAATATTAGGTTTCACTTCATTTTCCCCTATGAGAATAAAGGCATTTGAAACTCTAAATCAAACATGGTTTGTAATAGATTCATAAAACTTGAAACACTCAATTAATTCTTAGTGTGATCTTTATGCTTTATTCCCTTTTGAATTAGCCCAAAGCAGAGGCAAGAAAAGAACACTTTAATTTGAAAGTGTTTGCAAAGCTTCTACAGAAATTTGAGTTTACTGGTATATCCACAAGTGTTTTTTCACCAGAACTTATTTTTACTTTGAAGGAAAGATAAGGACAGTAGTAGAACGTGAACCCCAAAATTTCATTCTTCTAAATGTAAGTGTTCGTTTGTAGGAAAACTTTCAATTTTTAGGTTTCACTTCATTTTCCCCTCTAGGGCTAGAGGCAGTTGGAATTTTAAATCAAACATGGTTTGAGCTATGTGCTTGAAACTTGACACACTCAATTACTTCTCAGTGTGCTCTCTAAGCTTTGTCCCCTTTTGATGTAGCCCTAAGCAGAGGCAAGAAGAAAACACTTTCATTTAAAAGTGTTTGCCAAACTTCCAAAGAACTCCGAGTTTACTAGAATCAGAACAAATATCTTTTCACCAATGTTGTTGATACTTTGAAGGAATGATCAATACTCCAGTAGCACTTGGCCCTCCAAATTTTATTATTCTGGGTTGAAGCATTCATTTGCAGGAACACTCCTTTGCAGGAGCACTTTGAATTTTTAGGATTCACTTTGTTTTCTCCTATAGGGACAGAGGCATTTGGAACTCTAAATCAAACATGGTTTGTGCTAGCTGCTTGAAACTTGAAACACTCAATTAATTTGCAGTTTTCTCTCTATGCTTTGTTCTCTGTTGAAGTAGGCTTAAGCAGAGGCAGGGATAAAGGACTTTCATTTGAAAGCATTTGCCAAGTATCTACAGAACTCCAAGGTTAATGGAAACTAAGAAAATATTTTTTTAACTGACCTTGTTGATACTTTGAAGAAATGTTAAGTACTCCAGTCACACTTGGCCACCCAAATTTCCTTTGTCTAGGTTGAATCGTTCATTTGCTGGAACACTTTGAATTTGTTGGTTTCAATTCGTTTTCTTCTATAGGGATAGAGGGAGTTGGAACTGCAAACAAAACATGGTTTGTGCTAGCAGCATGAAACTGGACACACTCAATTAGTTTTCAATGTGCTCTCTGTGCTTTGTTCCCTGTTCAAGTAGCCCTAAGCAGAGGCAAGGAAAAAAAACACTTTCTTTTGAATATGTTTGCCAAGCCTCCACAAAATTTTGAGTTTACTGGAATCTCAGCAAATATATTTTCAGTGGATCTTGTTGACACTTTGAAGGAATGATCAGCATTCCAGTTGCACTTGGCCCTCCAAATTTCATTCTTCTAGGTTGAAGTATTCGTTTGCAGGAACACTTTGAATTATTATGTTTCACTTCGTTTTCCCTCTATGGATAGAGGCATTTGTAAATCTAAATAAAACATGGTTTGTGCTAGCTGCTTGAAATTTGAAAAACCCTATTAATTCTCAAGGCACTCTCTATGCTTTGTTCCCTGTTGAAGTAACCCTAAGCAGAGGCAAGGAAAAAACACTTTCAATTGAAAGCATTTTCATAGCCCCCACAGAACTCCGAATTTACTGAAATCTCAGCAAATGAATTTTTCATCTGATCTTCTGATACATTGAAGGAATGATCAGTACTACAGTCACACTTGGCCTCTCAAATTTCATTCATCTACGTTGAAGTACTCATTTTCAGAAACACGTTGAATTTTTAGATTTCAGTTTATTTTCCCTATAGGGATAGAGGCAGTTGGAACTCTAAATCAAACATGATTTCTGCTTGCTGCTTGAAACTTGACACACTCAATTAGTTCTCAAAGTGCTCTCTATGCTTTGTTCCCTGTTGAAGTAGCATTAAGCAGAGGCAAGTTAAAAACTCTTACATTTGCAAGCATTTGCAAAGCATCCACAGAACTCAGAGTTAACTGGAATTTCAGCAAAAAAATTTTTCAACCAACCTTGTTGATACTTTGAAGGAGTGATCTGGTTGCACATGGACCCCCAAATTTTATTATTCAAGGTTGAAGCAATTATTTGCAGGAACAATTTGAATTTTTAGGATTCACTTCATTATAAATTATAGGGATAGATGATTTAGAACTCTAAATCAAACATGGTTTGTGCTATCTGCTTGAAACTTGACACACTCAATTAGTTCTCAGCATGCTCTGTAATCATTGTTCCCTATTAAAGTAATCCAAAGCAGAGGCAAAGAAAAAACACTCTCATTTGAATGCATTTGCAAACCTTCCACTGAACTCCAAGATTACTGGAATCTCAGCTAATATTTTTTTCACCCGAAATTCTTGATACTTTAATGAATGATTGATACTCCAGTCACAATTTTCCTCCCCAATTTCATTCTTCTGTGTTGAAGCTTTCATTTGCAGGCACACTTTGAATTTTCAGATTTCACTTCATTTTCCCCTATAGGGATAGAGGCAGTTGGAACTCTAAATTAAACATGGTTTCTGCTAGCTGTATGAACTTGACACACTCAATTAGTTCTCAGTGTGCTCTCTATGCTTTGTTCCGTGTTGAAGTAGCCCTAAAAAGAGGCAAGGAAAAAACACTTTCATTTAAAAGTGTTTGCCAAGTTTCCACAGAACTTTTGAGTTTACTGGAATCTCTGCAAATATTTTTCATCAGATCTTGTTAACTTGAAACACTCAATTAGTTCATAGTGCACTCTCTATCATTTGTTTCCTGCTTAAGTAGCCCTAAGCAGAGGCAAGGATGAACACATTCATTTGAAAGCATTTGCCAAGCTTCCCCAGAATTGTGAGTGTACTGGAATCTCAGTAAATACTTTTTTATCTGATCTTTTTGATTCTTTGAAAGAATGATCTGTACTCCAGTTACACTTGACCCCACAAATTTAATTCTTCTGGGTTGAAGCATTCATTTGCAGGCACACCTTGAATTTTTAGGTTTTCCTTCATTTCCCCCTATAGGGAGAGTGGCAGTTGGAAGTCTTAATCAAACATGGTTTATGCTAGGTGCTTCAAACTTGACACACTCAATTAGTTCTCAGTGTGCTCTCTATGCTTTGTTCCCTGTTGAAGTAGCCCTAAGCAGAGCCAAGGAAAAAAACACTTTCATTTGAAAGAGTTTGTCAAGCTTCCACAGAACTCTGAATTTACTGGATTCTCAACAAATATTTTTTGCACGTGATCTTCTTCATACTTTGAAGGAATGATCGGTATTCATGTCCAACTTGGCCACCCAAATTTCATTCTTCTAGTTTGAAGCATTCTATTGCAGGAAGACTTTGTTTAGATTTCACTTCGTTTTCCCTTAAAGGAATACAGGCATTTGGAACTCTCAATCAAACATGGTTTGTTCTAGTTGATTGAAACTTGAAACACTCAATTAGTTCACAGTTTGTTCTCTATGCTTTCTTCTCTGTTGAAGTAGCCCTAAGTAGAGGCAAGAAAAAAACACTTTCAAGTAAAAGCGTTTGTCAAGCTCCCACAGAACTCCAAGTTTACTGTAATCTCAGCAAGCTTTTTTTTTTTCACCCAAATATGTTGATTCTTTTAAGGAATGATGGCTACTCAAGTTGAACTTGGCCCACCAAATTTTATTATTTTACGTTGAAATGATCATTTGCAGAAACACATTGAATTTTTAGGTTTCACTTGGTTTTCCCCTATAGAAATACAGGCAGTTAGAACTCTAAATCAAACATGGTTTGTACTAGCTGCTTGAAACTTGACCCAATCAATTAGTTTGCAGTTTGCTCTCTATGCTATGTTTCCTGTTGAAGTAGCCTTAAGCAGAAGCAGGGAAAAAGCACTTTCATTTGAAAACATTTGACAAGCATCCATAGAAATCTGAGGTTACTGGAAAATCAGAAAATATTTTTTTTAACCGATCTTGTTAATAGTTGGAAGAAATGTTCAGTACTCCAGTCGCACTTGGCCACCCAAATTTCATTCATCTAGGTTGCATCTTTTTTTTTCAGAAACACTTTGAATTTTTACGTTTCAGTTCATTTTCTCCAATAGGGATAGAGGCATTTGGAACTGTAAATCAAACAAAGTTTGTGCTAGAGGCATGAAACTTGACATACTCAATTAATTCTCAATGCACAATCTATGCTTTTTCCCTGTTGAAGTAGCCCTAGCAGAGGCAAGGAAAAAAAACTTTCCTTTGAAAGCATTTGCCAAGCTTCCACAAAAATTTGATTTTAATGAAATCTCAGCAAATATTTTTTCAGCGGATCTTGTTGATAATTTGATGGAATGATCGGTACTCCAGTCTCACTTGGCCACTCAAATTTCATTTATCTAGGTAGAAGCATTCATTTGTAGGAATACTTGAAATTTTTCAGATTCACTACATTTTCCCCTATAGGTGTAGAGGCAGTTGGAAATCTAAATCAAACATGTATTTTGCTAGTTGCTTAATACTTGACACACTCAATTAGTTCCCAGTGCACTCTCTATGCTTTGATTCCTGTTGAAGTAGCTCTAAGCACAGGCTAGGAAAAAACACTTTCATTTAAAAGCATTTGCCAAGCTTCAACAGAACTCCGGGTTTACTACAAACTCAGCAAACATTTTTTTTCATTTGATCTTGTTGATACTTTGAAGGAATGATCAGTACTCCAGTTGCACTTGCCCCCCAAATTTTATTCTCTTGGATTGAAGCGTTGGTTTGCACGAACACTTTGAATTTTTAGTTTTCCCTTCATTTTCATCTTTAGGGATGGAGGCACGAGGAACTCGAAATCAAACATGGTTTGTGTTAACTGCTTGAAACTTGAAAAACTCAATTAGTTCTCAGTGCACTCTCTATGCTTTGATCTCTGTTGAAGTAGCCCTAAGCAGAGGAAAATTAAAAAAAAAAGGTTTTCAAGAAAACCTTTGCCGAGTTGTTACCCAACTCCGAATTTACAGGAATCTCAGAAAATATTTTTTCACCCGATCTTGTTGATACTTTTAAAGAATGATAGGTACTCCAGTCATATTTGGCCCACCAAATTTTATTCTCCTTGGTTGAATAATTTGTTTGCAGGAACACATTGAATGTTTAGTTTTTCACTTCACTTTCGCCTATAGGGATAGAGACAGTGGGAACCAAATTCAAACTTGATTTGTGCTACCTGTTGGAACTTGACACACTCCATTACTTCTAGTGCACTCTCTAGGCATTGTTCCGTGTTTTAGAAGCCCTAATATGAGGCCAGGGAACAAATCTTTCATTTGAAAAGTTTTGCCACGATTCCACAAAACTCCGAGTTTACTCGAATATCAGCATTTTTTTAAAATCCAATCTTGTTGGTACTTTGTAGGAATGATCACTAATCCAGTCACACTTGGCCACCCAAATTTGATTCTTGTGGGTTGAAGCATTCATTTGCAGGAACACTTTGAATTTTTAGTTTTCACTCTGTTTTCTCCTATAGGGGTAGAAGCATTTGGAACTCTAAATCAAACATGGTTTGTGCTAGTTGCTTGAAACCTGACACACTCAATTAGTTCTCAATGCACTCTCTATGCTTTGTTCCCAGTTGAAATAGCCCTTAGCTGAGGCCAGAAAAAAATCACTTTCATATGAATGCTTTTGCCAAGCTTCCTCAGAACTTCGAGTTTACTTAATCACAGCAAATATTTTTTCATCTGATTTGGTTAATACATTGAAGAAATTATTGGTAATCCAGTAGCACTTGTCACCCCCAGTTTTTATTCTTCAGTGTTGCAGCATTTGTTTACAGGAACTCTTTGATTTTTTAGGTATCACTTTGTTTTCCCCTATAGGAATAGAGGCAGATGGAACTCTAAATCAAACATGGTTTTGGCTAGCTACTTGAAACTTGACACACTCAATTAGTTCTCACTGTGCTCTATATGTATTGTTCCCTGTTGAAGTAGCCCTGAGCAGAGGCAAGGAAAAAATACTTTCATTTGAAAACGGGTGCCAAGCTTCCAAACATCTTCAAGTTTTCTGGAATTTCTGCAAATATTTTTTCACCCTATCTTGTTTGTACTTTGAAAGAATGATTGGTACTCCAGTCACATGTGGCCCCCTAATTTCATTCTACTGTTTTGAAGCATTCGTTTGCAGGAACACTTTGAATTTTTAGGTTTCATTTTGTTTTCCCCTTAAGATATAAAGGCAGGTGGAACTCTAAATCAAGCATGGTTTGTGTTAGCTACTTGAAACTTGACACATTCAATTAGTTCTTAGTGCACTCTCTATGCTTTTATCTCTGTTGATGTAGCCTTAAGCTGAGGCAAAGAAAAAACACATTCATGAAAACGTTTGCCAAGTTACCACACAACTCTGAGTTTACTGTAATCTCAGAAAATATTTTTTCACCTGATCTTCTTGATACTTTGAAAGAATGATTGGTAATCCAGTGGCACTTGGCCCCCCAAATTTTATTCTTTTGTGTTGAAGTGTTCATTGGTTGGAACACTTTGAATTTTTAGTTTTTCACTTCATTTTCTCCTATAGGGATAGAGAAAGTGGGAACTCCAAATCAAAGATGAATTGTGCTAACTGCTTGAAACTTGAGACACTCAATTACTTCTCAGTGCACTTTCTAGGCTTTCTTCCGTGTTTTAGTAGCCATAAGCTGAGACCAGGAAAAAAACTCTTTTTTTTTTTCTGAAAGGGTTTGCCACGATTCCACAGAACTCCAAGTTTACTGGAATCTCAGCAAATATTTTTTCATCCAATACTTTGTAGGAATGATTGCTACTCCAGTCACACTTGGCCACCCAAATTTCATTCTTGTGGGCTGAAACATTCGTTTGCAGGAACATTTTTATTTTTTAAGTTTCATTTCATTTTTTCCTTTTAGGTAAGAGGAATTTGTAACTCTAAATCAAACATGGTTTGTGCTAGCTGCTTGAAACTTGACACATTAAATTAGTTCTCAGTGCACTCTCTATGCTTTGTTCCCTGTTGAAGTAGCCATAAGCAGAGGCAAATAAAAAACACTTTCATTTGAAAGCGTTTTCCAAGCTACCATAGAACTCCAAGTTTACCCGAATCTCAGCAAATATTTTTTTCTTCCATACCTCTTGATATTTTGAAGATATGACTGTTACTCCAGTTGCACTTGGCCACCCAAATTGCATTCTTCTAGGTTGAAGCATTCGTTTTCAGGAACACTTTGAATTTTTAGGTTTCACTTCGTTTTGCCCTATAGGGATTCAGGCAGATGGAAATCTAAATCAATCATGATTTGTGCTAGGTGCTTGAAACTTGACACACTCAGTTACTTCTCAGTGTGCTCTCTATGCTTTTTTCCCTGTTGAAAAGCCCTAAGCAGAGGAAGGAAAAAACACTTTCATTTCAAAACTTTCACCAAGCTTCCACACAACTCTGAGTTCACTGGATTCTCAGCAATTATTTTTCACCTGATCATGTTGATACTTTGAAGAATGACTAGTACTCAAGTCACACATGGCCTCCCACATTTCATTTTTTGGAGTGAATCGTTCATTTGCAGAAACACTTTGAATTTTCAGTTTTTCACTTCATTGTTTCTGATAAGGATAGAGTCATTTGGAACTCTAAATCAAGCTTGGTTTTTGCTAGCTTGTTGAAACTTGACATACTCATTTAGTTCTCAGTGCAATCTTTATGCTTTGTTCCCTGTTGATGTATCCATAAAATGAGGCAAGGAAAATCCCTTTCATTTGAAATCATTTAACAAGCCTCCACAGAACTCCAAGTTTACTGGAAATTCAGCAAATATTTTTTTCATCTGATCTTGTGGATACATTGAAGGAATGATCGGTACTCCATTCGTACTCGTCCAACCAATTTTCATTCTTCTCTGTATAATCCTTCATTTCAGGAACACTTTGAATTTGTAGGTTTCACTTCATTTTTCCCTATATTTATAGAGACAGTTGAAACTCTAAAAGAAAACATTATTTCTGTCAGCTGCTTGGAACCTGACACACTCAATTACTTGTGCACTCTCTATGCCGTGTTCCCTGTTGAAGTAGCCCTAAGCTGTTGCCAAGAATAAAAACTTTCATTTGAAATAGTTTGCTATGATTCTAGAGAATTCCGAGTTTACTGGAATCTCAGCAAATATTTTTTTTCATCAGATCTTGTTGATACTTTTAAGGAAAGATAAGAAATCCAGACACACTTGGTCCCACAAATTTCATTCTTCTAGGATGAAGTGTTCGATTGCATGAACACTTTGAAATTTAGATTTCACTTTGATTTCCCCTATAGGGATAGAGGCATTTGGAACTCTAAATCAAATATTGTTTGTGCTAGCCTCTTGAAAATTGACACATTCAATTAGTTCTCACTGTGCTCTCTAGGCTTCATTCCCTGTTGAAGTATTCCTAAGCAGAGGCAAAAGAAAAAAAAAAAAAACTTTCATTTGAAAGTGTTTGCCAAGTTACCACAGAACTTCAAGTTTACTCGAATCTCAGCAAATATTTTTTTCATCTGAACTTGTTGATAATTTGAAAGAATGATTGGTACTCCAGTGGCACTTGGACCCTCGAATTATATTCTACATGGTTGAAGAAATCATTTTAAGGAACACTTTGAATTTTTAGGTTTCATTTGGTGTTCCTCTATAGGAATAGAGGGAGTTGGAACTCTAAATCAAACATGGCTTGTGCTAGCTGCTTTAAACTTGACACACTCAATTAGTTTTCACTCATTCTCTATGCTTTTTTCCTTTTGAAGTAGCCCTAAGCAGAGGCAAGGAAAAAAAAACTTTCATTTGAAAGCATTTGCAGTGCTTCCACAGAACTCTGAGTTTACAGGAATCTCAGCAAATATTTTTTACCTGATCTTGTAGATACTTTGAAGGAATGATGAATACTCAAGTCACACTTGGCTCTCAAAATTTTATTCTTTTCAGCTGAAGAGTTCATTAGCAGGAACACTTTGAAATTTTGGGTTTCACTACATTTTCCACTGTAGGGATAGAGGCAGTTGGAACTGCAAATCAAACATATTTTCTGCTAGCTTCTTGAAACTTGACACACTCAATTAGTTCTCAGTGTTCTCTTTATGCTTTGTACCCTTTTGATGTAGCCCTAAGAAGAGGCAAGGGAAAAAAAAAAAAAAAACTATCATTCAAAAGCATTTGACATGTTTCCACAGGACACGGAGTTTACTGGAATCTCGGCAAATATTTTACCACCTGATCATGTTGATACTTGAAGGAATGATCAAGAATTCAGTCGTTCTAGGCCACACAAGTTTTATTCTTCTAGGTTGAAGCTTTCGTTTGCAGGAACACTTTGAATTTTTCGGTTTCACTTCGTTTTCCCATATAGGGATGGAGGCAGCTGAAACTCTGAAACAAACATGGTTTTTGATAGCTGCTTGAAACTTGAAACACTAAATTAGTTCTCAGTGCCCTCTCTATGATTTGTTCCATGTTTATGTAGCCCTAAGCAGAAGCAAAGAAAAAAAAAACCCTTTCATTTGAAAGTGTTTGCCTTGTTTCAACAGGACACCTAATTTACTGGAATCTCCGCAAATATTTTTTTCAGCATATCTTGTTGATACTTTGAAGAAATGATCGGTACCCCAGTCACATTTGGCCTCCCAAATTTCATTCATCTAGGTTGATGCTTTCAATTGCAGGAACACTTTGAATTTTTAGGTTTCACTTCATTTTCCCATATAGGGATTCAGAAATTTGGAACTCTAAATCAAATATGGTTTGTGGCAGCTGCTTGTAACTTGACACACTCAATTAGTTCTCAGTGCACTCTCTTTGCTTTCTTCCCTGTTGAAGTAGCCCTAAGCAGAAGAATCGGAAAATAACTTTCATTTTAAAGGGTTTGCCAAGCTTCCACAGAACTCGGAGTTTACTGGAATTTCAGTAAATATTTATTTCACCTGCTCTTGTTGATACTTTGAAGGAATAATCTGTAGTCCAGTTCCACTTGGCCCCTCAAATTTCATTCTTCTGGTTTCAATCCTTCACTTGCAGGAACACTTTGAATTTTTAGGTTTCACTTCCTTTTCTCCTATGGGGATGGAGTCAGTTGGAACTCTAAATCAAACATTTTTATGCTAGCTGCTTGAAAATTGACACACTCAATTAATTCTCAGTGCACTCTCTATGTTTTTTTCCATGTTGATATAACCATAAGCAGAGGCAAAGAAACAACACTCTCATTTGAAAGATTTTGCCAAGCTTCCACAGAACTTTGACTTTACTGGAATCTCAGCAAATATTTTTTCACTCATTCTTGTTGATACTTTGAAGGAATGGTCAGTACTCAAGACACACTTGGCCCCCAAATTTCAGTCTTCTAGGTTATAGCATTCGTTAGTAGGGACACTTGGAATTTTTAGGTTTCACTTTGTTTTTCACTCTAGAAATAGAGGCTTTTGGAACTCTAAATCAAACATGGTTTGTGCTGGCTGCTTGAAACTTGACACACTCAATTAGTTCTCAGTGCACTCTCTATACTTTGTTCTGTGCTGAAGTAGCCCTAAGCAGAGGCAAGGAAAAAACACTTTCATTTGAAAGCATTTATCAAGCTTCCACAGAACTTTGAGTTTATTGGAATCTATGTATGTATTTTTTTACCCCAACTTGTGGATACTTTGAAGGAATGATCAGTACTCCACTTGATCTTGGCCACCCAAATTTCATTCTTCTAGGCTGAAGCATTGTTTGCAGGAGCACTTTGAATTTTTCATTTTCACTTTTTTTTAACCCATTAGGGATACAGGCATTTGGAAATCCAAACTGAACATTGTTTGTGCTAGCTTCCCGAAACTTGACACATTCAATTAGTTCTCAGTGCACTCTCTATGCTTTGTTCCTTGTTGAAGTATCTCTAAGCAGAGGCAAAGAAAAAACACTTTCATTTGAAAGGCTTTGCCAAGCTTCCACAGTACTTTGTGTTTACTGGAATATCAGAAAATATTTTCTCACTCGAACTAGTGGGAACGTTGAATGAATGATCGGTAGTCAAGACACACTTGGCTCCCCAAATTTTATTCTTCTAGATTGAAGCGTTCATTTGCAGGAATACTTTGAATTTTTAGGTTTGCTTCGTTTAACCCTATAGGGATAGAGGCAGTTGGAACTCTAAATCAAACATGGTTTGCGGTTGCTGCTTGAAACTTGACACACTCTATTAGTTCTCAGTGCACTCTTTATTACTTGTTCCTTGTTGAAGTTGCCATAAGCAGAGGAAAGGAAAACATATATTTATTTGAAAGTGTTTTCCAAGCATCCACCCAACTCCGAGTTTACTAAAATCTCAGCAAATATTTTTTTTTTCACCCGATCTTGTTGATCTTTGAAGGAATGATTGGTACTCCAGTAACACATAGTCTCCAAAATTTTATTCTTCTGGGTTGAAGCGTTTATTTGCAGGACACTTGAATTTTTAGGGTTCACTTTGTTTTCCACTATAAGCATAGATGCAGTCAGAACTCTAAGTCAAATATGGTTTGTGCTGGCTGAATGAAAATTGACACATTCAGTTAGCTCTCTGTTCGCTCTCTCTATACGCTTTATTCCCGATTGAAGTAGCCCTTAGCCGGGGTGAGGAAGAAACACATTTATTTGAAAGCTTTTTCCAAGCTTTCACAGAACTTTCTGTTTATGGAATCACAGCAAATATTTTTTTCACCAGATCTTCTTGATACTTTGAAGTAATGATGGGTCCTCCATTCGCACATGGCCCCACATAATTCTTTCTTCTATGTTGAAGCGTTCATTTGCAGGAAAACTTTGAATTTTTAGGTTTCACTTTTCCCCTCTGGAGTTAGAGGCAGTTGGAACTCTAAATCAAACATGGTTTGGGCTAGCTGCTTGAAACTTGACACACTCAATTATTTCTCTATTCGCTCTCTTTGCTTTCTTCCCTTTTGAAGTATCACTAAGGAGAGGAAAGGAAAAACACTATCATTTGAAAGCATTTGCCAAGCTTCTACAGATCTCTGAGTTTACTGGAATCTCAGCAAATATTTTCTCACCTGATATTGTTGATCCTTGGAATGAGTGATTGGTACTCCAGTTGCACTTATCCCCTCAAATTTTATTATTCTTGGTTGAAGCATTCATTTGCAGAAACACTTTGAATTTTTAGATTTCACTTTATTTGAATCGCTAGGGATAGAGGCATTTGGAACTCTAAATCATACATGTTTTGTACTAGCTGCTTGAAACTTGAAGACCTCAATTAGTTCCCAGAACACTCTCTATGTTTTGTTGGCTGTTGAAGTAGCCCTTAGCAGAGGAAAGGAAAAGAAAAAAAACCTTTCATTTGAAAGTCATTGCCATGTTTCCACAGAACATTAAGTATACTGAAATCTCAGGAAATATTTTTTTCACCCAATCTTTTGATACTTTAAATGTATGATCAGTATTCAAGTCGCACATTGCCCCCTAAGTTTCATTATTCTAGGTTGAAGCTCTTGTTTACAGGAACACATTTAATTTTTAGATTTCACTTCTTTTTACCCTGTAGGGATGGATTCATTTGGCACTCTAAATCAAATATGGTTTTTGCTAGCTGCTTAAAAATTGACACACTCAATTAGTTGCATTGCTTTCTCTATGCTTTGTTCCATGTTGATGTAGCCTTAATCAGAGGCAAGGAAAAAACACTTTCATTTGAAAGTGTTTGCCATGCTTCCACAGAACTTCTAGTTTACTGGATTCTAAGAAAATATTTTTCCCCCAATATTGTTGATACTTTGAAGGAATGAATGTAACTCCAGTCCCACTTGCCACACCAAGTTTCATTGTTCTAGGTTGAACCTTTCATTTGCAAGAACACTTTGAACTTTAGGTTTCACTTCATTTTCCCATATATGGATGTAGACATTTGGAACTCTAAATCAAACATGCTTTGTGCTAGCAGCTTGAAACTTGACACACTCAATTAGTCCTCAGTGTGCTCTCTATGCTTTGTTCCATGTAGATGTAGCCCTAAGCTTAGGCAAGGAAAAAACACTTATATTTGACATCGATTGCCAAGCTTCCACAGAACTCCAAGTTTGCTGGAATTTCTGCAAATATTTTCTCACATGATTGTGTTGATACTTTGAAGGAATGATTGGTACTTCAGTTGCACTTGGACACCCATATATCATTCTTCTAAGTTGAAGCAATCATTTGCAGGAACACTTTGAATTTTTGTTTCACTTCATTTAAAACTCTAGGGATAGATGCAGTTGGAACACTAAATAAAAAATGATTTGTGCTATCTCCTTGAAACTTGACACACTCAATTATTTCCCAGTTGACTCTCTATGATTTGTTTCCTGTTGAAGTAACCCTAAGCAGAGGCAAGGAGAAAAACACTTTCCTTTGAAAACATTTCCAAGCTTCCAGAGAATTTTGAATTTACTGGAATCTCAGCAAATTTTTTTTAGTGGATCTTGTTGATACTTTGAAGAAATGATTGGTACTAAAGTTCAACTTGGTGCTCCAATGTTTTTTTTTTTTTTATTCTGGATTTAAGCGATTGTTTGCAGGAACACTTTGAATTTTTAGGTTTCAAGTCATTTTCCAATCTAGTTTTAGAGGAAGTTGGAACTCTAAATCAAACATGGTTTGTGCTAGCTGCATGAAACTTAACACACTCAATTATTTCTCAGTGCATTCACTATGTTTTGTTAACTATTGAAGTAGCCCTAAGGAGAGGCAAGGAAAAAAAAAACACTTTCATTTGACTGCATTTGTCATTTCCACAGAACCCCTAGTTTACTGGAATCTAAGCAAATGTTTTTTCACCAAATCTTATTGATACTTTCAAGGAATGATCAGTTAGCCAGGCGCAGTTTCCCCTAAATTTTATTCTTCTAGGTTGAAGTGTTCGTTTTCAGGATCACTTTGAATTTTTAGTTTTCATGTTGTATTCACCTATAGGGTTACAGATATGTGGAACTCTATATAAAACATGGGTTGTTCTTGCTGCTTTAAACTTGACACACTCAATTAGTTCTCAATGTACCTCTTATGCTTTGTTTTGTGTTGAAGTTACCGTATTCACAGGAAAGATAAAAAAAAAAAAACTTTCATTTGAAAGTGTTTGCCAAGTTTCCACAGAATTCCTAGTTTACTGGAATCTCAGCAAATATTTTCTCACCAGAACTTGTTGACACTTTGAAGCAATGATTGGAACTCTACTTGAACTTGACCCTCCAATTTCCATTCTTCTAGGTTGAAGCATACATTTGCAGGAGCAATTTGAATTTCTAGTTTTCACTTCATTTTACCCTCCAGGGATAGATTCATTTGGAACTCTAAATCAAACACGGTTTGTGTTAGCTGCTTGAAACTTGAAACATTCAATTAGTTCTCAGCGCAGTCTCTATGCTTTGTTATTTATTGAAGTAGCTTTAATCTGATAAAATGGAAAAAAAACACTTTAGTTTGAAAGCATTTGCCTAGCTTCCACAGAACTCTGAGTTTATTGGAAGCTAAGCAAATATTTTTTCAACCGATATTGTTGATACTTTGAAGTAATGATCGGGACTCCAGTTGCACTTGGCCCCTCAAGTTTCATTATTCTAGGTTGAAGCTTTTGTATGCAGGTACACTTTAAAATTTAGGTTTCACTTCATTTTCCCCTATAGGGATTGAGTCCGTTGGAACTCTAAATCAAAAATTGATTGTGCTAGCTGCTTGAAACTTACAGACTCAAATAAGTCTCAGTGCACTCTCTATGCTTCTGTCCCTGTTGAAGAAGCCCCAAGAAGAGGCAAGGGAAACACACTTTCGATTGAAAGCATTTGCCACGCTTCCACAGAATTCCGAGGTTCCTGGAATGTAAGCAAATATTTTTTCACATGATCTGATTGATACTTTGAAGGAATGATCTGAACTTCATTCACACTTGGCCCCACAATTTTCATTCTTTTGGTTGAATCGTTCATTTTCAGGAACACTTTGCATTTTTTGGTTTCACTTCATATTCCTCTATAGGAATACAGGCAGTTGGAAGACTAAATCAAACATGGATTGTGCTAGCTGCTTGAAACTTGACACACTCAATTAGTTCTCAGTTCCCCCTCCACATTTTGTTAGCTGTAGAAGTAACCCTAAGCAGAGGCAACAAAAAAAATACTTTCATTTGAAAGTGTTTACCATGTGTCCACAGAACTCTGAGTTTACTGGAATCTCAGCAAATATCTTGTTGATATTTAAAGGAATGATTGGGATTCCAGTCGCACTGCCCCCACACTCAAGTTTTATTTTTCTAGGTTGAAGCTTTTGTTTGCAGGAACACTTTGAGTTTGTAGGTTTCACTTCATTTTTCCGTATAGGGATGCAGGCTATGGTAACTGTAAATGAATCATTCTTTGTGCTAACTGCAGGAAAGTTGACACAGTCAATTAGCTCTCAGTGTGCTCAGTACATTTTGTTCTGCATTGAAGTTACCCTATGCACAGGCAAGGAAAAAAAAAACACTTTCATTTGAAAGTGTTTGCCAAGCTTTCACAGAATTCCGAGTTTACTGGAATCTCAGCAAATATTTTTTCACCTGATCTTGTAGATACTTTGAAGGAATGATCAGAACTCAAGTTGCATTTGGTTCCCCAAATTTTATTCTTCTAGGTTGAAGCATTCATTTGAAGGAACACTTTGAATTTTTAGGTTTCAGTTCATTTAAATCTCTAGGGATAGAGGCAGATGGAAGTCTAAATCAAACATGGTTTGTGTTAGCTGCTTGAAACTTGACACCCTCAATTAGTTCTCAGTGCACCCTCCATGATTTATTAGGTGTAGAAGTAACCCTAAGGAGAGGCAAGGAAAAAATACTTTCATCTGAAAGCGTTTGCAATGTGTCCACAGATCTCTGAATTTACTGGAATCTCAGCAAATATTTTTTCACCCAAACTTGTTTATATTTAAAGGAATGATTGGGACTCCAGTTGCACTGGGTGTCTCAAGTTTCATTCTTCCAGGTTGAAGATGGAACACTTTTTTTGTTTTTTTGCAGGAACACTTTGAATTTTAGGTTTCACTTCGTTTTCCCATATAAGGATAGAGGCAGTTGGAAATCTAAATGAAATTGCTTTGTGCTAACTGCTTGAAACTTGACACACTCGATTATTCTCAGTGAGCTCTCTATGTTTTTTTCCATGTTGATATAGGAAAAACACTTTTATTTGAAAGCATTTGCCAGGCTTCCACAGAACTCCTAGTTTACTGGAATCTAAGCAAATATTTTTTCAACTGATCTTGTTGACACTTTGAAGCAATGATCGGTATTCCTCTTGAACTTGGTGCCCCAAATTTCATTCTTCTAGATTATAGCATTCGTTTGCAAGAGCACTTTCAATTTTTAGATTTCACTTCATTTGAAACTCTAGGGATAAAAGCAGTTATAGCACTAAATCAATTTGGAATGTGCTAGCTGCTTGAACCTTGAAACAGTCAATTAGTTCTCTGTGTGCTCTCTATGCTTTTTTTGCTGTTGAAGTAACCCTAAGCAGAGGCAAGGAAAAAACACTTTCATTTGAAAGTGCTTTAAAAGCTTCACAGAACTCCGAGGTTGCTGGAATCTCAACAAATATATTTTCACCCTAACTTGTAGATACTTTGAAGGAATGATTGGTACTCAAGTCACACTGTGTTCCCCAAATTTTATTCTTCTAGGTTTAAGTGTTCATTTGCAGGAACACTTTGAATTTTTAGGTTTCACAACGTTTAACAGTCTAGGGATAGAGGCATTTGGAACTCTAAATCAAACACGGTTTGTGCTAGCTGCTTGAAATTTGACATACTCAATTAGTTCTCTGTATGCTCTCTATGCTTTATTTCCTATTGAAATAGCCCTAAGCAGAGATAAGGAGAAAACACTTTAATTTGAAAGCATTTGCAAAGCTTCCACAGAAATCTGAAATTACTGGAATCGAAGCAAATATTTTTTTCAACTCATCTTGTTGACACTTTGAAGGAAGATCAGGACTCAATTTGCACTTGGGCCCTAAAGTTTCATTATTCTAGGTTTCAGCTTTTGTATGCAGGAAAACTTTGCAATGTAGGTTGCACATTATTTCCCCTCTAGGTATTGTGGCAATTGGAACTCTAAATCAATCATGGTTTCTGCTACCTGCTTGAAATTTGACACACTCAATTTGTTCACAGTGCTCTCTCTATGCTTTCTTCCTTGTTATACTAGCCCTAAGCAGAGCCAAGGAAAACACACTTTCCACTGAAACCATTTGCCAAGCTTCCACAGAACTCTGAGGTTTCTGGAATCTAAGCAAATATTTTTTTTTTCACCCAATCTAGTTGATACTTTGAAGGAATGATCTGTACTCCAGTGGCATCTGGCCCCTCAATTTTTATTTTTATGGGTTGAATTGTTCGTTTGCAGGACCACTTTGCATTTTTAGGTTTCACTTCATATTCCCCTGTAGGGATAGATGCAGTTGGAAGACTAAATCAAACATGGTTTGTGCTAGCTGCTTGAAACTTGACACGCTCAGTTAGTTCTCTGTGCATCTGCCATGTTTTGTTAGCTGTAGAAGGAGTCCAAAGCAGAGGCAATGAAAAAAATACTTTCATTTGAAAGTGTTTTTCATGTGTCCACTCAATTCTGAGTTCACTAGAATTTCAGCAAATATGTGTTCACCTGATCTGTTGATACACTGAAAGAATGATGGGAATCCAGTCACACGAGGTCCCCAAGTTTCATTCTTCTAGGTTGAAGATTTCATTTGGAGGAACACTTTAATTTGTTAGGTTTCATTTTATTTTCCCGTATACGGATGGAGGCATTTGGAACTCTAAATGAAACATGCTTTGTGCTAGCTGCTTGAAACTTGCCAGACTCAATTAATTCTCAGTGTGCTCTCTATTTTGTTTTTCCATGTTGATATAGCCCTAAGCAGAGGCAAGGAAAAACACTTTCATTTGAAGCATTTGCCAGGCTTCCACAAACTCTGAGTTTACTGGAATCTCAGGATGTATTTTTCCACCTGATCTTGTTGATACTTTGAAGGAATGATCAGGACTCCAGTCGCAATTTGTCCCCCAAGTATCAATCTTCTAGGTTTAAGATTTCGTTTTCAGGAACACTTTGAATCTTTTATTTTAACTTCATTTTCCCATATAAGGATGGAGGCAGTTGGAAATCTAAATCAAACATGGTTTGTGCTAGTTGCTTGAAACTTGACACACTCAATTAGTTCTCAGTGTGCTCTCTATGCTTTGTTCCATGTTGAAGTAGTCCTAAGCAGCGGGAAAGAAAAAAAAAAAAAACTTGCTTTTGAAAGTATTTGCCAAACTTCCACAGAACTCCGAGTTTCCCGGAATATCAGCAAATATTTTTTCACCTGATCTTGTTGATACTTTGACAGAATAATTGGTACTCCAGGCGCACTTTGTCCTCCAGATTTCTTTCTTCTTGGTTGAAGCATTCATTTGCAGAAACACTTTGAATTTTTAGGTTTCAATACATTTTCCCCTATAGGGATATACACATTTAGAAATATATATCAAACATGATTTGTGCTACCTTCTTGAAATATTACAATTAAATTAGTTCTCAGTGCACTCTGTATGATTTGTTCCCTGTTGAAATAGCCCTAAGCTAAGGCCAGGAAAAAACAATTTTATTTGAAAGCATTTTCAAAGCTTCCACAGAACTCCAAGTATACTGGAATCTCAGGAAATATTTTGTATCCAATTTTGTTGATTCTTTGAAGAAATGGTGGGTACTTCTGTAGAACTTGGCACCACAAATTTCATTCTTTTAATTTGAATCGTTTGTTTGCAGGAACACTTTGATATTTTAAGTTTAAATTTGTTTTCCCCCATTGGGATATACGCAGTTGATACTCTAAATCAAACATGGTTTTGTCTAGCTGGTTGAAACTTAACACACTAAATTATTTCTCAGTGTGCTCTCTATGCTTTGTTCCCTGTTGTAGTAGCCCCATGCAGACACAAGCAAAAACACTTTCATTTGAAAGGGTTTGCCAAGCTCCACAGAACTCTGATTTTACTGGAAAATCAGCCAATATTTTTTTTCTCCTGAACTTGTTGATGCTTTGAAGAAATGTTCAGGACTCCAGTCACACTTGGCGCCCCAAATTTCATTCTTCTTGGTTGACGCTTTCATTTGCAGATAATATTTGAATTTTTAGTTTTCACTTTATTTTCCACTATAGGGATAGAGGCGTTTGGAACTCTAAATCAAACATGGGTTATGCTAGTTTCTTGAAACTTGACAAACTCAATGTGTTCTCAGTGCACTCTCTATGGTTTGTTCCCTGTTGAAGTAGCCTTAAGTAGTGGCAAAGAAAAAACCCTTTCATTGGAATGCATTTGCCCATCATCCACAGAACAGCGAGTTTACTGGAATCTCAGTGAATATTTTTTCGCCTGATCTTGTTTATGCATTGAAAGAATGAATGGTACTCACGTTACAGTTGACCACCCAAATTTTATTCTTCTAGGTTGAAGCATTGGTTTGCAGGAACACTTTGCATATTTAGGTTTCACTTCCTGTTCCACTCTACTCATAGAGGGCGTAGGAAGTCTAAATAAAACATAGTTTGTTCTAGGTGCTTGAAAGTTGACACACTCAATTAGTTCCCAGTGTTCTCTCTATGCTTTGTTCCCTGTTGAAGTAGCCCTCAACAGAAAAAAAAAGGAAATAAAAACACTTTCTTCGAAAGCATTTGCCAAGCTTCAACAAAACAACTTTACTGGAATCTCAGCAAATATTTTTTCACCCAATCTTGTTGATATTTTGAAAAAAAAAAATGATCAAAACTCAATGTACAATTGGCCCTTCAGATATCATTCTTCTAAGTTGAAGCGTTTGTTTGCAGGAACACTTTGAAATTTTCGATTTCACTTCATTTTTGCCTGTAGGTATAGAGGCAGTTGGAACTCTAAATCAAACATGGTTTGTGCTAGCTGACTGAAACTTGACACACTTAATTAGATCTGAGTGAGCACTCTATACTTTGATCCCTGTTGTAGTAACCCTAAGCATAGGCCAGAAAAAAAATAACCTTTCATTTGAAAGTGTTTGCCAAGCTTCCACGGAACTCCCAGTTTACTGGAAGCTAAGCAAATATTTTTTTCACACAAACTTGTTGATACTTTGAAGGAATGGTAAGTTCTCCAGTCACACTTGGCCCCACAAAATTAATTATTCTAGGTTGAAGCTTTGGTTTGAAGGAACACTTATATTTTTTTAGGTTTCACTTTTTTTCCCCTAGAAAAATAGAGGCTGTTGGAACTCTAAATCAAACATGATTTGTTCTAGTTTCTTGAAACTTGACACATTCAATTAGTTTCTGTTCACTCACTAGGCTTTCTTCCCTTTTTAAGTAACCCTGAGTAGAGGCAAGGAAAAAACACTTGTATTTGAAAGTGTTTACTAAGTTTCCACAGAACTCCAAGTTTACTGGAATATCACCAAATATTTTTTCTCCTGATCTTCTTGATGCTTTGAGAAAATGTTGGTGCCACCAATTGCACTTGGCCCCCCAATTTTCATTCTCCTCTGTGGAAGCGTTTGTTTGCAGGAACTCTTTGAATTATTAGGTTGCACTTCATTTTTCCCATAGGGATACAGACAGTTGAAACTTTAAATCAAACATCGTTTGTGCTACATGATTGAAATTTGACACACTCAATTAGTTCCCAGTGCACTCTCTATGTGTTGTTCTCTGTTGAAGTAGCTAAAAGCAGAGGCAAGGAAAAAAAAAAAAACAAAAACACTTTCATGGAAAGCATTTGCCAAGCTTCCTCAGACTCCGAGTTTACTTGAATCTCAGCAAATAGATTTTCATCTGATCTTGTTTATACTTTGAAGAAATGATTGGTACCCATGTTGAACTTGGACCCCCAGATTTCATTTTTCTAGGTTGAAGCATTCGTTTGCAGGAACACTTTGAATTTTTAGGTTTTGCTTCATTTTCCCCTATAAGATAGAAGCATCTGGAACTCTAAATTAAACATGTTTTGTGATAGCTGCTTGAAACTTGACACATTCAATTAGGTGTCAGTGTGATCTCTATGCTTTGTTCCCTGTTGGAATATCCCTAAGCAGAGGAAAACAAAACCACTTTGATTTGAAAGCATTTGCCAATCTTCCAGAGAACTCCGAGTTTACTGCATCTCAGTAAATATTTTTACTTCTGAACTTGTTGATCTTTGAAGGAATGTTCATGACTCAATTTTCACTTGGCTCCCCTAATTTCATTCTTCTAGGTTGAAGCTTTCGTTTGCAGGAACCCACTGAATTTTTAGGTTTCACTTCATTTTCCCCTATACTGATAGAGGCAGTTGGAACTCTAAATCAAACATGGTTTGTGCTAACTGCTTGACACTTGACACATTCAACTAGTGCCCTCTCTAGGTTTTGTTCCCTGTTTAAGTAGCCCTAAGCTGAAGCAAGGAAAAAACACTTTCATTTGAAAGTGTTTGCGAACCTTCCACAGAACTCCAAGTTAATTGGAATCAGAGCAAATATTTTTTCACCAGGTCTTGTTGATACTTTGAATGAATGTTCATTACTCCATTCACACTTGGCTCCCCAAATTTCATTCTTGTTTTTGAATCATTTGTTTGCAAGAACACTTTGAATTTTTAGGTTTCACTTCATATTTCCCTATAGGGATAGAGGCTTTTGGTACTCTAAATCAAACATGGTTTTCACTACCTGCTTGAAACTTGACACACTCAATTAGTTCTCAGTGCACTCTCTATGCTTTGTTCCCTGTTGGAGTATCCCTATTCAGAGGAAAACAAACCACACTTTCATTTGTAAGTTTGCAAAGCTTACACAGAACCCAAAAGTTGCTGGAATGTCAGCAAATATTTTTTCTCCTGAACTTGTTGATGATTTGAAGGAATGTTCAGGACACCTTTCACACTTTGTGCCCTGAATTTCATTCTTAAATGTTGAAGATTTCGTTTGCAGGAACACTTTGAATTGTTAGGTTTCACTTCATTTTCCCCTCTATGGATAGAAGAAGTTGGAACTCTATGTAAAACATGGTATGCTAACAGGCTGCAACTTGACACAGTCAATTAGTTTTCAGTGTGCTCTCTATGCTATGTTCCTTTTTGAATTAACCCTAAGAAGAAAAAGAAAAAAACACTTTCTTTTGAAACCATTTGGCAAGATTCCACAGAAGTCTGAGTTTACTGGAATCTCAGGAAATATATGTTCACCAAACATTTTGATGCTCTGAAGGAATGATTGGTAATCCATTCAAACTTAGACCCCAAATTTTACTCTCCTTTGTTGAAGCGTTCGTTTGCAGGAACACTTTCAATTTGTAGGTTTCACTTTGATTTCCCCTATAGTGATAGACATATTTGGAAATCTGAATCAAACATGTTTTTTTTTTGTTTGTTTGTTTTGTTTTGTTTTTTTGCTAGCTGCTTTAACTTGACATGCACTTAGTTCTTAGTGCACTCTCTAAGCTTGGTTTCCTGTTGAAGTAGCCTTAATCAGAGGTAAGGAGAAGACAATTTCATTCAAAAGCTTTTGTCTAGCTTCCACTGAACACTGAGTTTATTGGTATCTCAGCAAATATAATTTCACCTAATCTTGTTGATAGTCTGAAAGAATGATTAGTGCTCCAGTCCCACTTTTCAACCCAAATTTTATTCATCTGGGTTGAAGCATTCGATTGTAGGAAAACTTTGAACTTTTCGGTTTCACTTCGTTTATCCAATAGGTATAGAGGAAGATGGAATCTAAACCAAACATGGTTTGTGCTACCTGCATTAAACTTGACACATTCAATTGTTTTTCTGGGTGCTCTCTGTGCGTTGTTTCCTTTTGAAGTAACCCTAAGCAGAGGCAAGGAAAATATACTTTCATTGAAAGCATTTGACAAGCTTCCACAGTACTCTGAGTTTACTGGTATATTAGCAAATATTTTTTCACATGATCTTGTTGATACTTTGAAGGAATGATCGGTACTCCACTTGCACTTGGACACCCAAATTTCATTCTTCTGAATTGAAGCGTTTGTTTTCACGAATACTTTGAATTTTTAGGTTTCACTTTGTTTTCCCCTATAGTATAGAGGAAGTTGGAACTGTAAATCAAACATGATTAGTGCTAGCTGCATGAAACTTGACACACTCAATTAGTTCTCAGTGCACTCTCTATGTTTTGTTCCCTGTTGAAGTAGCTTTAAGCTGAGGCATTGAACAAAATCACTTGCAATTCACAGCGTTTACAAAGCGTCTTCAGAACTCCAAGTTTACTGGAATCTCAGCAAATATTTTCTCACCTGACCTTCTTGATACTTTAAAGGAATGATCAGCACTCAGGTCAAATTGTCCCTTTAGTTTTCATTCTTCTAGGTTGAAGCTTTCGTTTGCAGGGTAACTTTGAAATTATAGGTTCCACTTTGTTTTCCCCTGTAGGGTTAGAGGCAGTTGGGACTCTAAATCAAACATGGTTTGTGCTAGCTGCTTGAAACTTGACACCCTTAATGATTTCTCAGTGTGCTCTCTGTACATTTTTTTGTGTGGAATTAGCCCTAAGCAGAGGCAAGGAAAAAAACAATTTCATTTGAAAGCATTTGCCAAGCTTCCACAGAACTCTGAGTTTACTGGAATCTCAATAATTATTTTCTCACCTGATCTTGGTTGATACTTTAAGGAATGATTCATATTCCAGTCACACTAGGCCCACATGATTTCTTTCTTCCAGGTTGAAGGATTCTTTTCCAGGAACGCTTTGAATTTTTAGGTTTCATTTTTTTTTTTTTTTTTTTGCACATTGGGATACAGGCAGGGGGAACACTAAATCAATAAAGTTTTGTGCTAGCTGCTTAAAACTTGAAAAATTCAATTAGTTCTCAGTGAGCTCTCTATGCTTTATTCCCTGTTGAAATTGCCAAAAGCAGAGACAAGGAACCAACACTTTCGTTTGAAAACATTTGTCAAGCTTCCAAAGAACTCCGAGTTTACTGGAATCTCAAGAAATATTTTTTCATCTGATCTTGTTCATACTTTGAAGGAATGACTGGTACTCCAGTTGCACTTTCCCTCCCCCCCCCCAATTTCATTCTTCTAGTTGTATGTTTGTTTGAAGGAGCATTTTGAATTTTTAGGTTGAAGCGTTCATTTGCAGGAACACTTTGAATTCTTAGGTTTCACTTTGTTTTCCCCTATAGGGATAGAGAAATTTGGAACTCTAAATCAAACATGATTTTTGCTACCTGCGTGAAACTTGAAAGACTCAATTAGATCTGAGTGCCCTCTCTAGGCTTTTTTCCCTTTTGAATTAGCCCTAAGCAGAGGCAAAAAAAACACTTTAATTTGAAAGTGTTTGTCAATCTTCCACAAAATTCTGAGGTTACTGGTTTCTCAACGAATATATTTTCCCCCTAATCTTGTTGATACTTTGAAGGAATTATTGGTACTCCAGTCCCACGGTGCAGCACAAATTTCATTCTTCTGCTCTTAATCTTTCGTTTGCAGGAACACTTTGAATTTTTAGGTGTCACTTCTTTTTCTCCTATAGGGATAGACAAATTTGGAACTCTAAATCAATCATGATTTGTGCTACCTGCTTTAAACTTGACACTTTCAATTAATTTTCAGTGTGATGTCCTAGCTTTGTTCTTTTTGGATAACACTAAGCAGAGGAAAAAAAAAAAAACAACATTTTTTGGAAAGCATTTGCCAAGCTTCCACAGAACTCAGAGTTTACTGGTATCTCAGCAAATATTTTTTACCCAATCTTTTTGGTACTTTGAAGGAATGATTGGTACTCAAGTCACACTTGGTTCCCCAAATTTCATTTTTCTAGGTTGAAACTTTAGTTTGCATGAACACTTTGAAATTTTAGTTGTCACTTCCTTTTCCCCTATAGGGATAGAGGCATTTGGAACTCTAAATAAAACATGTTTTTTTCCAGCTGCTTGAAACTTGACACACATAATTAGTTCTCAGTGTGGTCTCTATGCTTCTTTCCTGTTGAAGTAGCCCTAACAAGAGGCAAGGAAAAATTACTTTAATTTGAAAGCATTCGCCAAGATTCCAGAGAACTCCGAGTTTACTGGAATCTCAGCAAATATTTTTTACCTGGATCTTTTTAATACTTTGAAGGAATGATCAATACTCCATTCGCACATGGCCTCCCAAATTTCATTTTTTCTTGGTTGAAGCGTTCGTTTGCAGAGACACTTTGAATTTTTAGATTTCACTTCATTTTCCCCTGTATGGATACAGGAAGGTGGAACTCTAAATCAAACATGGTGTGCTAGTTGCTTGAAACTTGATACACTCAGTTAGTTTTCAGTGTGTTCTCTATGTTATATTCCCTTTTGAAGTAACCCTAAGAAGAACAAGGAAAGAATACTTTCTTTTTAAACAATTTGCCAAAATTCCACAGAAATCTGAGTTTACTGGAATCTCAGCAAATATTTTTTCACCGAACTTGTTGGTACTCTGAAGGAATGATTGGTAATCCACTCTCTCATGCCCCCTCTGATTTCACTCTTCTTTGTTTAAGCCTTCATTTTCAGGAACACTTTCAATGTAGGTTTCACTTCCATTTCCCCTGTAGTGATAGAGTTAGTTGGAAATCTAAATAAATGATATATATCTAGCTGCTTGAAAATTGACACACACTTAGTTCTCAGTGTGCTGTCTATGCTTGGTTTCCTGTTGAAGTAACTCTAAGCAGAGGCAAGGAAAAACACTTTCATTTGACAGTGTTTGTCAAGTTTCCACATAAGTCCCAGTTTACTGGTATCTCAGCAAATATATTTTCACCTAATCTTGTTGATACTTTGAAAGAATGGTCAGTGTTCCAGTCCCACTTTTCCACCCAAATTTTATTCATCTGTGTTGATGCGTTCATTTGCGGGAACACTTTGAATTTTTAGGTTTTACTTCGTTTTCCCCTATAGCTATAGAGGAAGATGGAATATAAATCAAACATGGTTAGTGCTACCTGCATTGAACTTGACACACTCAATTATTTTTCAGGGTGCTCTTTATGCTTTGTTCCCTTTTGAAGTAGTTGTAAGAAAAGGCAAGGAATATACACTTTCTTTTGAAAGAATTTGCCCAGCTTCCACAGAACTCTGAGTTTACTGGTATCTCAGCAAACATTTTTTCACTCGATCTTGTTGATACTTTGAAAGAATGATCATTACTCGAGTTGCACTTGGCCACCCAAATTTCATTCTTCAGGGTTGAAACGTTGGTTTTCATGAACACTTTGAATTTTCATGTTTACTTCATTTTCCACATAGGGATACAGGCAGGTGGAACCCTAAATAAATAAAGGTTCTTGTTAGCTGCTTGAAATTTGACACACTGTATTAGTCTTCAGTGTGCTCTCTATGCTTTGTTCCCTGTTGAAGTTGCCATAAGCAGAGGCAAGGAAACAACCCTTTCATTTGAAAGTATTTTCAAGCATACACCGAACTCCGAGTTTAATGGAATCTCAGCAATTATTTTTTCACATGATCTTGTTTATACTTTCATGGAATGATTGGTAGTCCAGTCACACTTGGCCACCGTCATTTCATTCTTCTAGGTTGAAGTGTTAGTTTGAAGGAACATTTTGAATTTTTAAGTTTCACTTTGTTTTCCTCTTTAGGAATAGAGGCATTTGGAACTCTAAATCAAACATGGTTTTTGATAGCTGCTTGAAACTTGACACACATAATTAATTCTCAATAAGCTCTCTATGCTTTGCTCCCTTTTGAAATAGGCCTAAACAGAGGATAGGATACACACTTTCATTTGTAATTATTTGCCCAGTGTCCATAGAACTCTGAGTTTACTGGAATCTCTTAAAATATTTTTTTACCTGATCTTGTTGATACTTTGAGGTAATGTCCATACTCTAGTCCCACTTCCCCCCCAAATTTCATTTTTCTACGATGAAACGTTTGTTTGCAAAAAAAAAACTTGAATTTTTTAAGTTTCACTTCATTTTATCCTATAAGGATAGTGGAATTTGGAACTCTACATCAATCATGGTTTGTTCTAGCTGCCTGGAACTTGACACACTCAAACAGTACTCAGTGAGTGAGCTCTGTATGTTTTTTTCCATGTTAAGTCGTCCAAATCAGAGGCAAAGAAAGAACACTTTCACTTGAAAGTGTTTGCCAAACATCCAAAGAACTCTGAGTTTACTGGAATAAGAGCAAGTATTTTTTTTTTACCTGATTTTACTTATACTTTGAAGGAATGATAGGTACTCCAGTCAGAATTGTCTCTCGAAATTTTATTCTTCATTGTTGAACAGTTCGTTTACAGGAACAGGTTGAATTTTTAGGTTTCACTTTGTTTTCCTCAAACAGATAGAGGGAGTTGAAACACTAAATCAAACATGGTTTGTGCTAGTTTCTTTATTCTTTACACACTCAATTAGTACTCAGTGTGCTATCTATGCTTTGTTCCCTGCTTAACTAGCCCTAAGCAGAGGCAAGGAAAAAACCCTTTCATTTGAATGTGTTTTTCAAGCCTCCACAGTACTCCAAGTTTACTGAAGTCTCAGCAATAATATTTTCACCCTATCTTGTTGATACTTTGAAGTAGTGATTTGTACTCTCATTGCACTTGGCTCTCCAAATATCATTTTTGGGGGGGTTGAAGTGTTACTTTGTGGGAACACTTTGAATTTCTAGGATTCACTTCGTTTTCCCCAATAGGGATAGAGACAGTTGGAACCTAATTAAAATATTGTTTGTGCTAGCTACTTGAAACTTGACACACTCAATGAGTTCTCAGTGCAATATTATGCTTTGTTTCCTTTTGAACTAACCCTAAGCAGAGGCAAGGAAAAAAACTTTTTTAAAAAATATTTTCCAAGCCTGCACAGAAATCCGAGTTTAATAGAATCTCAGCAAATAATTTTTCACCCGAACTTGTTGATACTTTGAAGGAATGTTCGGTACTCCAGTTACACTTAGCTCCTCAAACTACCTTTTTCAAGGTTGAATTATTCATTTTCAGGAACACTTTGAAATTTCAGGTTTCCCTTTTTCCCCCCTATAGAGTAGAGGCAGTTGAAACACTAAATCAAAGGAGCTTTGTGTTAGCTGCTTGAAACTTGACACACTCAATTAGTTCTCATTGTGCTCTCTATGCTTTCTTCTGTTTAAGTAGCCCTAATCAGAGGCAAGAAAAAAAAAACAATTTCATTTGAAAGTGTTTGCCAAGCAGCCACAGAACTCTTAGTGTCCTGGAATTATAGTATGCATTTTTTTTTACCTGATCTTGTTTATACTTTGAAGGAATGATCGGTAGTCCAGTTAGACTTGGCCCACCCAAATTTCATTATTCTAGGGTAAAGTGTTCGTTTGAAGGAACACTTTTAATTTTTAGGTTTTACTTAATTTTCCCCAATTGGATAGAGGCAGGTGGAACATTAAATCAAACATGGTTTGTGCTAGCATCTTGATTCTTGACACACTCAATTAGTACTCAGTGCATTCTCTATGCTTTGCTCCCTGCTGTAGTATACCTAAGCAGAGGCAAGGAAAAAATCTTTCATTTGAAAGTGTTTGTCAAGCCTCCACAGAACTCCAAGTTTACTGAAGTCTCGTAAAAATATTTTCACTCGATGTTGTTGATACTTTGAGAAAATGATTTGTCCTCCAGTTGCACTTGGCTCCCCAAATCCATTCTTCTGTGTTGAAGTGTTCCTTTGCACGAACACTTTCAATTTCTAGGTTTTACTACATTTTCCACTATAGGGATAGAGGCAGTTGTAACACTAAATCAAAAATGGTTTGTGCTAGCTGTTTGAAATCTGAAAGACTCAATGAATTCTCAGTGCGCCCTCTATGTTTTTTTTTTTTTTTCTTTTGTTGAGGTAAACCTAAACAGAAGCAAGGAACAAAACCTATTTTTAAAAGGTTTCCCAAGCTTTAAAAGAAATCAAAATTTACTGGAATCTCAGCAAATATTTTGAAACAGATCTTGTTGATCCTTTGAAGGAATGATCATTACTCCAGTCACACTTGGCCTCTCAAGTTTTATTCTTCTGGTTTGAATCGTTCATATGCAGGAACACTTTGAATTTTTAGGTTTTGCTTTGTTTGCCCCTATAGAGATAGAGGCATTAAGTACTCTAAATCAAACATGATTTGTGCTAGCTGCTTGAAACTTTATACACTCAGTTAGTTCTCTGTGAACTCTCTATGCTTTGTTCCCTATTGAAGTAGCCCTAAGCCATGGCAAGAAATATAAACACTTTCTTTTGAAATCATTTGTGAAGCTTCCACAAAACTCCGAGTTTACTGGAATCTCAGCAAATATTTTTTAATCAGAACTTGTTGATATTTTGAAGGAATGATCAGTACTCCAGTCGCATTTGGCTTTCCAAATTTCATTCTTCTGGGTTGAGGCCTTAGTTTGCACGAACACATTGAAATTTTAAGTTTCACTTTGTTATCCCTTATAGGGATAGAAACAGTTGGAACTCTAAAATAAACTTGGTTTGTGCTAGCTGCTTGAAACTTGACACACTCAATTAGTTCTCAGTGTGCTCTCTATGTTTATTCCCTGTTGATGTATCCCTAGAGAGAGGCAAGGAAACAGCACTTTAATTTGAAAGCATTTGAGAACCTTCCACAGTATCCTGAGTTTACTGGAATCTCAGCAAATATTTTCTAACCAGATCTTGTTGATACTTTATAGGAAGGATAAATACTCCAGTCGCACTTGGCCCCCCAAATTACATTCTTCTGAGTTGAAGCGTTCATTTGCAGGAACAATTTGAATTTTTAGGTTTAACATCAGTTTTCTCTAGAGGGATAGAGGAATATGGAACTCTAAATTAAACATGGTTTGTGGTAGCTGCTTTAAACTTGACACACTCAATTCGTTTTCAGTGTGATCTCTATGCTTTCTTCCCTTTTTAATTAGACCTAAGAAGAGGCAAGGAAAAAACATTTTTTTTTGAAAATGTTTGCCAATGTTCCAAAGAACTCCAAGTTTCCTGAAATCTCAGAAAATATTTTTTCACCCGATCTTGTTGATACTTTCAAGGAATAATATGTACTCCAGTCTCACGTGGTTCCACAAATTATATTCTTCTGTGTTGAAGTGTTCTTTTCTAGGAACACTTTGAATTTTTAGGTTTCACTTCATTTCCCTCTATAGGGATAGAGGCAGATGGAACTCTAAATCAAACAAGCTTTGTGCTAGCTAGTTGAAAATTGAAGCACTCAGTTAGTTCTCGGTGCACACTTTATGCTCTTTTCCTTGTTGAAGTAGCCGTAACCAGAGACAAGGAAACAACACTTTAATTTGAAAGTGTTTGAGAAGTTTCCACAGATATCCAAGTTTACTGGAATCTCAGCAAGTATTTTTTCACCTGAACTTGTTAATACTTTGAGGGAATGATCACTACTCCAGTTGTACTTGGCTTCCCAAATTTCATTATTCTGAATTGAAACATTTGTTTGCAGAAACAATTTGAAATTTTAGGTTTCAGTTCATTTTCCCCTACAGGGATAGAGGTATTTGGAACTCTAAATCAAAAATGGTTAGTACTCATTGATTGAAATTTGAAACAGTCAATTAGTTCTCAGCAAACTCTTTATAGTTTGTTCCCTTTTGAAGTAACCCTAAGCAGAGGAAACAAAAAAAACACTTTAATTTGAAAGCATTTGCCAAACTTCAACAGAACTCCGAGTTTACTGGAACCTAAGCAAATATGTTTTCACATGATCTCATTGATACTTTGAAGGAATGATTAGGACTTCAGTCTCACTTGGCTCACCAAATTTCATTTTTTTAGGTTGAAGCCATTGTTTGCAAGAACACGTTGAATTTTTAGGTTTCACTTCGTTTTCCGCTTTTGGATAGAGGCAGTTGGAATACTAAATCAAACATGGTTTATCCTAGCTGTTTGAAACTTGACAGACTCAATTAGTTCTCAGTGACCTCTCTAATGTTTGTTACCTCTTGAAGTAGCCCTAAGGAGATGCAAGAAAAAACACTTCCATGTGAAACCATTTGCCAAATTTTTACAGAACTCAGAGTTTACTGCAATATCAGCAAAGAGTTTTTCACCTGATATAGTTGATACTTTCAAGGAATGATAGGTCCTCCATTTGCACTTGGCCACCCATTTTTCATTCTTCTAGGTTGAAGCATTCGTTTGCAAGAACTCTTTGAATTTTTAGGTTTCACTTTGTTTTCCCCTATAAGGAAACAGGTAGTTGGAAAACTAAATCAAACATGATTTGTGCTAGCTGCTTGAAACTTGAAAACTCAATTAGTTCTCAGTGAACTATTTATAGTTTGTTCCCTGTTGAAGTAGCCCTAAGCAGAGGCAAGAAAAAAAAAAAAAAAACTTTCATTTGAAAGCATTTGCCAAGCTTCAACTGAATTTTGAGTTTACTGGAATCTCACCAAATATTTTTTTTCACCCGATCTCATTGACACTTTGAAGGAATGATTGGTACACCATTCACACTTGTTTCTACAAATCTTATTCTTCTGAGTTGAAGCGTTCAGTTGCTGGAACAGTTTGAAATTTGAGGTTTCACTTCGTTTAAACCTCTAGGGATAGAGGTAGTTGGAACTCCAAATCAAACACGGTTTGTTCTTGTTGGTTGAATCTTGGCACATTCAATTAGTTCTCAGTGCCATCTCTATGCTTTCTTCTCTGTTGAAGTAGCACTAAGCACTGGCTAGGAAAGAAAATTTTCATTTTAATGTGTTTGCCAAGCTTCCACAGAACTCCAAGTTTACTGGAATCTCAGCAAATATTTTTTAACCCGATATTATTGATATGTTTGAAGGAATGATTGGTACTCCAGTCACACTTGGCCTGCCAAATGTCATTCTTCTGGTTGAAGCTTTCATGTAAAGGAACACTTTGAATTTTTAGTTTTCACTTTGTTTCACCATATAGTATAAAGGCTGTTGGAACTTTCAGTTTACTGGGATCTGAGCAAATATTTTTTTTCACCCGACATTTTGATACTTTGAAGGAATGATCAGAACTCCAGTCATACTTGGCCCCCCAAGTTACATTCTTCAAGGTTGAAGCAATTGTTTTCAGGAACACTTTGAATTTTTAGGTTTCACTTCATTTTCTTATTGTTTGTTTTCATTTTTGAAGCATTTGTTTACTAAAAGAATTTGAATTTTGAGATTTCACTTTTTTAGCCATCTAGGGATAGAGGCATTTGGAACCCCAAATCAAACATGGTTTGTGCTTGCTGTTCGAATTTTGACACACTCAAATAGTCTCAGTGCCCTCTTTATGCTTTCTTCCCTGGTTAAGTAGCACTAAGCAGAGGCAAGGAAAAAAAAACACTTTCATTTTAAAGTGTTTGCTAAGCTTCCACAGAAGTTTGAGTTTACTGGAATCTCAGCAAATATTTTTTAACCTGATATTTGATATATTAAAGAAATGATTTGTACTTCAGTCACACTTGGCCCCCCAAATGTCACTCTTCTGAGTTGAAGCTTTTGTGTGAAGGAACACTGAATTATTAGTTTTCACTTCATTTTACCTTATAGTATAGAGGCTTTTGGATCTCTGAGTTTACTGGAATCTGAGCAAATATTTTTTTTCAACCGATATTGTTGATACTTTGAAGGAATGATTGGAACTCTAGTCGCACTTGTCTCCCGAAATTACATTCTTCTAGGTAAGCGATTGTTTGCAGGAACACTTTAAATTTTTATGTTTCACTTTGTTTTCTCCTATCAGATACAGGCATTTGGAAATCTAAATCAAACATGGCTTTTGCTTGCTGCTTGAAACTTGACACACTCAATTAGTTCTCAGTGCCCTCTCTATTCTTTCTTTCTTTTTAAATTAGCACTAAGCAGAGGGAAGGAAAAAGCGCTTGTATTTTAAAGTGTTTGCCAAGCTTCCACAGAAATACGAGTTTACTGGAATGTCAGCAAACATTTTTTGACCCAATATTATTGATATTTTGAAGAATGATTTGTACTCCAGTCACACTTGGCCCCCAAAATATCATTATTCTGGGTTGAAGCTTTCATTCCTAGGAACACTTTGAATTTTTAGTTTTCACTTTGTTTTACCCTATAGGAGTAGATGCAGTTGGAACTCTAAGTCAAACATGGTTTGCGCTACCTGCTTGAATCTTGACACACTCAATTAGTCCTCAGTGAGATCTCTATGCTTTTTTCCCTGTTGAAGTAGCACTAAGCAGAGGCAAAGAAAGAACACTTTCATTTAAAAGCATTTGCAAAAGTTCCACAGAACTCCGAGTTTAATGGGATCCATACAAATATTTTTTCACCTGATCTTTTTGATAATTTAAAAGAATGATCAGTATTGCAGTCACACATGACACTCAAATTTTATTTTTCACAGATGAAGCCATCTTTTGTAAGAACACTTTGAATTTTTAGGTTTCACTTTGTTTTCCTCTCTAGGGATAGAGGCAGTTGGAACTCTAAATCAAACATGGTTTGTACTAGCTGCTTGAAACTTGACACACTCAATTAGTTCTCCAAGCAATCTCTATGCTTTGTTCCCTGTTTAAGTAGCCCTAAAATGGGGAAAGGAAACAACACTTTCATTTGAAAACATTTTCCATGCATCCACAGAATTCTGAGTTTACTGGAATCTCAGAAAATGTATTTTACCCTGATCTTGTTGATACTTTTAAGGAAAGATTGGTACTCCTGTTGCACTTGGCACCCCAAATTTCATTCTTCTAGGTTGAAGAGCATGTTTGCAGAAACAAATTGAATTTTTAGATTTCACTTCGTTTTCCCCTATAGGAAAAGAGGCAGTTGGAACTCTAAATCAAACATGGTTTGTGCTAGCTGCTTGCACAAAAACTAACTGACACTCTTAGTTAGTTCTCCGTGCACTCTCTATGATTCTTTTCCCTGTTGAAGTAACCCTAAGAAGAGGCAAGAGACAAACCCTTTTATTTAAAAGTGTTTGCCAAGCTAACATAGAACTTTGAGTTTATTGAAATTTCAGTAAATATTTTTTTTATCTGATCTTGTTGACACTTTGAAGGAATGATCAGTATTCCAGTTGAACTTTGAGACCCAAATTTCATTATTCTAGGTAGAAGCATTATTTTGCAGGAAAACTTGGAATTTTTGGGTTTCACTTTGTTTTCCCCTGTAGGGATAGAGGCACTAGGATATCTAATTCAATCATGGTTTCTGCAAGCTGCTTGAACCTTGACACACTCCATTAGTTCTCATTGCACTCCTAATGTGTTCCCTGTTGGTGTGGACCTAAGCAGAGGCAAAGAGAAAAACACCTTCATTTGAAAATCTTTGCCAAGCTTACAAGGAACTCTGAGTTTTCTGGAATCTGAGAAATATTTTTTCACCTGACATTGTTCATACTTTCATTTAATGATGGGTACTCCAGTCCCACTTGACCACCCAAATATTATTCTTCTACGTTGAAGCATTTGCTTGCAGAATAACTTTGAAATTTTAGATTTCACTTAATTTTCCCCTATAGGGTTAGAGGGAGTTTTAACTCTAAACCAAACATGATTTGTGCTAGCTGCCTGAACCTTGACACACTCAATTATTTTTCAGTTCACTGTCTATGCTTTGTTCCGTATTTAAGCAGCCCTAAGCAGAAGCAAGGATGAAGCACTTTCATTTGAAACCGTATGCCAAAATTTCACAGAACTCCGAGTTTATTTGAATGTCAATAAATTCTTTTTCACTTAACTTGTTGATACTTTGAAAGAATGATTTGTACTCCAATCGCAATTGGCACCACAAATTTTATTATTCTCGGTTGAATGGTTCACTCGTTTGAAGGAACACTTTGAATTGGTAGGTTTCATTTCGTTTTACCCTATAGGAATACAGGCAGTTGGAACTCTAAATTAAACATGGTTTGTGCCAGCTGCTTGAAATTTTACACACTCAATTAGTTCTCAGTGCAATTGCTATGCTTTGTTCCCTGATGAAGTAGCCCTATGCAGTGGCAAGGAAACAACACTGCCATTTAAAAGTGTTTGCCAAGCTTCCAAAGAATTCCCAGTTAACTGGAATCTCAGGAAATCCTTTTTCACCTTAACTTGTTGATACTTGGATGGAATGATCAGTACTCCAGTCACAATTGGCACGGCAAATTTTATTATTCTCGGTTGAATGGTTCGTTTGAAGAAACACTTTGAATTTTTAGGTTTCATTTCATTTTACCTTATAAGAATACAGGCAGTTGGAACTCTAAATTAAACATGGTTTGTGCCAGCTGCTGAAACTTGACACACTCATTTAGTTCTCAGTGTGATCTCTATGCTCTGTTCCCTGATGAAATAGCCCTACACAGTAGCAAAGAAACAACACTGTCAAATAAAAATTTTTGCAAAACTTCCAAAAAAACTCTGAGTTTGCTGGAATCTCAGCAAACATATTTTAACCCAATCTTGTTGATACTTTGAAGGAATGATCAGTACTCCAGTTGCATTTGCCCCCAAAATTTCATTATTTTATGTTGAAGCAACCGTTTGCAAGAACACTTTGAATTTATTAGTTTCACATGGTTTTCCCCTATTGGATGGAGGCATTCAGAACACAAAATCAAGCATGGTTTGTGCTAGCTGCTTGAAACTTGACACACACCATTATTTCTAGTGTGCTCTCTGTGCTTTGTTCCCTGTTGATGTAGCCCTTAGCAGAGGCAAGGAAAAAACACTTTCATTAAAAAGCATTTGCTAAGCATACACAGAAATCCAAGTTTACTGGAATATTAACAGTTATTTGTATACTTGATCTTGTTTATACTTTGAAGGAATGATCGGTAGTCCATTCTTACTTGGCCCCCTAAATTTCATTCTTCTAGGTTGAAGCGTTCACTTGCAGGTTCACTTTGAATTTTTAGATTTGACTTTGTTTTCTCATATAGAGATAGAGGCATTTGGAACTCTAAATCAAACATGGTTTGTGCTAGCATCTTGAAACTTGACACACTGCATTTGTATACAGTGCCCTCTCTATGATTTTTTTCCTTGTTGAAGTAGCCCTAAGCATAAGCAAGGAATAAACTCTCTCATTTCAAAGCATTTGCGAAGCTTCCACAGAATTCCGAGTTTATTGGAATCTCAGCAAACATTTTTTCACCCAAACATGTTGATAATTTGCAGGAATGATCAGTACTCCAGTTGCACTTGATCACCCAAATTTCATTCTTCTAGGTTGAAATGTTCCCTTGAAGGAACACTTTGAAATCTTAGGTTTCACTCCCTTTTCCTGTATAGGGTTAGAGGGATTGGAACTCTAAATCAAACATGATTTGTGCTAGCTGCCTGAACCTTGACACACTCAATTATTTTTCAGTTCACTCTCTTTGGTTGGTTCCATGTAGAAGCAGCCCTAAGGAGAGGCAATAAAAAAAAAGTTTCATTTGAAAGTGTTTGCCAAGATTCCACAGTACTCCGAGTTTACTGGAATCTCAGCAATTATTTTTTCATCCAAACTTGTTGATACTTTGAAGGAATGATCAGTATCCATTCGCACTTGACCAATCATTTTAATTCTTCTAGGTTGAAGGGTTCACTTGCAGGAACACTTTGAAGATTTAGGTTTCACTTTGTTTTCCCATATAGGGATAGAAGCAGTTGAATGTCTAAATCCAACATGGTTTGTGATAGCTGCTTGAAAATTGACAAACTCAATTAGTTCTCACTGCACACCATATGCTTTATTCCCTGTGAAAGTAGCCCTAAGCAGGGGCAAGGAAACAACACTTTTATTTGAAAGCTCTTGCCAAGCTTCCACAGAATCCTGAGTTTACTGGAGTCTCAGCAAATATTTTTTAACCCGAACTTTTTGATACTATGAAGGAATGATCAGTACTCCAGTCACTCTTGGACCCCCAATTTTTATTATTCTTAGTAGAATCTTTCGTTTGAAAGAACACTTTGAGTTTTTACATTGCACTTTGTTTTCTCCTATTGAATAGAGGCATTTGAAATACAAAATCAAAACTAGTTTGTGCTTGATGTTTGACACTTGACACACTCAATTAGTTATCAGTGTACTCTCTATGCTTTGTTCCCTGTTGATGTAGCCCTTAGCAGAAGCAAAGAAAAAAAAAACTTCATTTGAAAGCGTTTGCTAAGCATCCACAGATCTCTGAGTTTCCTGGAATCTCAGCAAATATTTTTTTCACCGGATCTTGTTTATACTTTGAAGGAATGATCAGTACTCTAGTTGCACTTGGCCCCCAAATTTGATTCTTTTATGTTGACACGTTCTCTTGCAGGAACCCTTTGAATTTTTAGGTTTCTCTTTGTTTTCACATATAGAGATAGAGGCAGTTGGAACTCTAAATCAATCATGGTTTATGCTAGCTGCTTGGAACTTGACATACTCAATTTTTACTCTGTGCACTCTGGATGCTTTGTTCCCTGCTGAAGTATCCTGAAACATAGGCAAAGAGAAAACACTTTCATTTGACAGCCTTTGCCAAGCTTTCACAGAACTCCTAGTTTACTGGAATCTCAGCAAAGATTTTTTAACCCAATCCTGTTGATAATTTGAAAGAATGATCGGTACTCCAGGCCCAATTGGCCTCCCAAATTTTATTCTTCATGGTTGAAGCGATCATTTGCAGGAACACTTTAAATTTATATGTTTAATTTTGTTTTTCACTCTAGGGATAGATTCTGTTGGAACTCTAAATAAAACATGGTTTGTGCTAGCTAGCTGCTTGAAACTTGACACAGTCAACTAGTTCTCAGTGTACTCTCTATGATTTGTTCCCTTTTGAAGTAGCACACAGCAGAGCTAAAGAAAAAAAAAATACACTTTCATTTGAAAGAGCTTGAAAGCATCCACAGAACTCTTTTTTTCTGGAATCTTAGAAAGTATTTTTTTACTCAATCCTGTTTATACTTTGAAGGAATGATCAGTACTCCAGTCAGACTTGGCCCCCTAAATTGATTTTTTAAGTTGAAGCATTCATTTGAAAGAACAATTTGAATTTTAGGCTTCACTTCCTTTTCCCCTATAGGGATAGAAGCATTTGGAATGCTAAAATGAACATGGTATTGCTAGCTGCTTGAAACTTGACACATTCTTTTAGTTCTCAGTGAAATCTCTATGGTTGATTCCCTGTTGAATTAGCCATAAGAAGAAGCAACAAAAAACGCTTTCATATGAAAGTGTTTGCCAAGCTTCCACAAAAAACAAGTTTACAGACATATCAGCAAATATTTTTCACTCTATCTTTTTTATTCTTTGAAGGAATGATTGGTACTCAAGTCGCACTTGGCCCAACAAATTTTATTCTTCTAGGTTGAAGCAATCGTTGGCGGGAACACTTTGAATTTTTAGTTTTTACTTCGTTTTCCCCTATCGGATAGAGTCATTTGGAACACAAATCAAACATGGTTTGTTCTAGCTGCTAGAAACTTGTAAGACTCAGTTAGTTCTCAGTGTCTGCTCAAATATTTGTTACCTGTTGATGTAGACCAAACAGAGGCAAGGACAAAAACACTTTCATCGGAAAGCATTTGCTAAGCCTCCACAGAAATCCGAGTTTACTGGAATATTAGCAAGTTTTTTTTAATGTGATTTTGTTTAAATATGAAGGAATAATCAGGACTCCAGGCACACTTGGTCCCCCAAATTATATTCTTCTAGGTTGAAGCATTCACTTGCAGGAACACTTTGAAATTTTAGGTTTCACATCATTTTCCCCTATAGGAATACAGACAATGAGAACTCTTAAACAAACATGGTTTTGGCTAGCTGCTTGAAACCTGTCACACTCAATTGTTTCTTAGTGCACTCTCTATGATTTATTCCCTGTTGAAGTAGCCCTATGCAGAGGCAAGAAAAAACATTTGAAAGTGTTTGCCAAGCTTCCACAGAACTCCAAGTTTACTGGAATCACAGCAAATATTTTTTCACCAGATGTTTTTGATACTTTGAATGTGTGATCAGTACTCCAGTGGCAATTTGCCCCTAAAATGTCATTCTTCTAGGTTGAAGCCTTCATTTGCAGGAACACTTTGAACTCTTAAGTTTCATTTCATTTTCCCCTATCAGAGAGAGGCAGTTGGAACACTAAACCGAACATGGTTTGTGCTGGCTTCTTGAAACTTACCACAGTCTATTAGTTCTCAGTACACTCTCTATGCTTTGTTGCTATTGAAGTAGCCTTATGCAGAGGCAGGTAAACAACACTTTAATTTTAAAGTCTTTGCCTATCTTCCGAGGTATTCTGAATTTACTGGAATTTCAGCAAATACTTTTTCACTGGATCTTATTCATTCTTTGTAGGAATATTGGTACTCCTGTTGAACTTGGCTCCCAAAATTTCATTTTTCTAGGTTGAAGCTTTGGTTTTCAGGAACACATTGAATTTTTAGGTTTCACTTCATTTTCACATATATGGTTAGAGGCACATGGAAGTCTAAATCAAACATGATTTGTGCTACCTGCTTGAAACTTGACACACACAATTAATTATCAGTGAACTCTTCATGCTTTTTTCACTCTTGAAGTAGACCTAAGGAGAGACAAGGAAAAATTATTTTCATTTGAAAGCAATTTGTCAAGCTTCCACAGAACCCTGAGTTTACTGGAATCTCAGCAAATATTTTTTAACCTGATCTTGTTGATACTTTGAAGGAATTATTGGTACTCCAGTCTCACTTCACCCCCAAAATTAAATTATTCTCGGTTGAATCATTCGTTTCAGGAACACTTTAAATTTTTAGGTTTCACTTCATTTTCCCATATAGGGATAGAGGCAGTTGGAACTCTAAAACGAACATGGCTTGTGCTAACTGCTTGAAACTTGACACACTCAATTAGTTCTCAGTACATTCTCTATGATTTGTTCTCTGTTGAAGTAGCCCTAAAGAGAGGCAAGGAAAAAAAAAACACTTTAATTTGAAATTGTTTGTCAAGCTTCCACAGAACTCCGAGGTTACTGGAATTTTAGAAAATATTTTTTTCACCCAATCTCTTTGATACTTTGCAAAAAATTATTGGTACTTGTGTCGCACTTGGTCCTCCAAATTTCATTCTTCTAAGTTGAAGTGATTGTTTGCAGGAACACTTTGAATTTTTAGGTTTTACTTCACTTTCTCCTATCGGTAAAGGCATTTGGACCACTAAATCAAACATGGTCTATGCTAGCTGCTTGAAATTTCACACACTAAATTAGTTCTCAGTTTGCTCTCTATGCTTTTTTCACTGTTGAAGTTGCCCTAAGTAGAGGCAAAAAAAAAAAAAAAAAAAAAAAAAACAAACTTATATTTGAAAGCGTTTGCCAAGCTTCCACAGAACTCGGAGGTGACTGCAATCTTAGCAAAGATTTTTTTTCACCCGATCTTGTTTATACTTTGAAGGAATAATTGGTTCCCCAATCGCATTTGGCATTTCAAATTTTATTCTTGTAGTTTGAAGGGTTCCACTGCAGGAACTCTTTGAATTTTTAGATTTAACTTTGTTTTCCCCTATAGGGATGGAGGCAATGGAACTCTAAATCACACATGGTGTGTGCTAGCTGCTTGAAACTTGACACAATTAATTACTTCTCTGTGCACTCTCTATGCTTTGATCCCTGTGGAAGTAGCCCTAATCAGAGGCAAGAAAAAACATTTTCATTTGAAATCATTTGCCAAGCTTCCACAGAACTCTGAGTTTACTGGAATCTCAACAATTTTTTTAACCAGTTCTTGTTGATTCTTTGATGGAATGATTAGTACTCCAGATGCACTTGGCCCCCCAAATTTCAATCTTCTACTTTGAAGCCTTCATTTCTAGAAACACTTTGAATTTTTAGGTTTTACTTTATTTTACCTATATTTATATAGGCATTTTGAATTCTATATCAAACAGAGTTTGTGTTGATGCTCAAATCTTGACACACTCACCTAGTTCTCAGTGCATGCTCTATGCATTTTTCCCTGTTGAAATAGTCCTAAGCAGAGGCAAGGAAAATATCTCTTTCATTAGAAAATGTTTGCCAAGCTGCCACAGAACTTCGAGTTTACTGGAATCTCAGCAAATATTTTTTCACCAGATCTTTTTTTTTTCATCATACAAAGTGTTTATTTTAAAATAACACACTCATATTTTTTCATAATGGCATATTAGTGACTGTTGTATTCTGCTACTTTTCCTATCCCCTACTATCCACCCTCCCCTCCCCTACCATCTTCCCTCTCTACCTCATCTGCTGTTGTTCAATTCTCTCCCTTGTTTCCCCCCTTTCCCCACTAATTCTAATGCTAACCCTAACCCGATCACTAAACCGAACCCATCCATTACCCTAATCCTTAACTAAAACCTAAAGTAAACCCTTCCATTACCTTAACTCTAAACTTAACCTTAACACTGATTAGAGCCCTAAACCTAAACCTTAATGTAAATCAAATGCTAACCCTGACCCTGATGATGACACGAATAATAACCCTAGCTCTAAAGCTGACCTTAACCTAAACTTAACCATTAAACTAGACCTAGCCATAACCTAAACCTAACACTCTCCTTAACCATAACCCTAGACCTGATATTAGCCCTAGCCTGAGTCCAAGCCCTAATCCTATCAGAACATGTACCCCTCACCCTAGCCCTAAACCTAGCTATAACACCACCCATTCCCCTAAACTAAACTCTAACCCCAGTGCTAACCCTAACCCTAGCCCAACATCTAGGCTTAACCCTAACACTAACCCTAGTCCTAATCTTAGCCATAATTTAGCCCTAACCCTAACCTTCACACTAAGCCTATTCATAAGTATAACTCTAATTCTCACCCTAGACCTATCCCTAGTTCTAACCATATTCCTTACTATAACCCTAACACTAGCCCTAACCCTAGCATGAGTCCTAACCCTATATCAATCCTCACTCTAAATCTAACCCTAAACCTAAGCCTAAACTTCACTCTAACACTAGTCCTAACCTGATGCTAATCCAAAATCTAGCCTTAACTCTAGCCCTAGCCCTAGCCCTAGCCCTAAAACAAAACTTAACCATAGCCCTAACCATAAACTTTAAAATAAACCAAAACCTTACCCTACACCGAGCACTAACTTTAGCCCTAATTTGGGTCCTAAAACTAACACTAAAACTAACCCTGACCCTGACACTGACCCTAAATATAATCCTTGCTCTAAACATCACCTTATCCCTAACCCTAAAATTGGCACTAATCGTAACACTAGTTCATACATTAGCCATAGCCCTAACCCTAGCCCTAACCAAATTCAAAACCTAGCCCTTATTTGAGCCTTAAACCAAGTTTTAAACCTAACCCTAATCCAGAACCTAATTCTAACCCTTACCCTAACCCTAGACAGAATCCTAATCCTAATCACTAGCTCTAACCCTATCCATTACCCTAACCATAACCATAACCCTAATGGAAACCCTAGGCCTAACCTTAACCTTATTGCTAACCCTAACCTTATTCATTAACCTATACTTAACCTGAACCCTAAACCTAACCCTATCATTACCCTAAATCTAACCATAATGCCAATTTGAGCCCTAATCTTAAAACTTAACCTAAGTCAATCCTTAACTCTGACCATTCCCGTAATAATATATCTATCTCTAACCCTGACCCTACGCCTAAACCTAACCCTTATACTGGACTTAGCCATAAACCTCACCCTAAAACTATCCCTAACATACCCATAGACCTGACATTTGCCCTACGTGTAATCCTAGCCCTAACCTTAACACAAAACATAGCCCTAACCCTAAACCTAACCCTAACCCTAACCCTAACACTAGCCCTAGCCCTAATCCTATCCATAAACCTAGCCCTAAACTTAACTCTAACCTTATCAATTACCCTAAACAGAGCCCTAATTCTAATGCTAACCCTAGGCCTAAATCTAACCCTATGCCTAATCATTACCCTATTCATTATGCTAAACTTAACCTGAATCCTAAACCTAACCCTATCATTACCCTAACAAAAACCCTAATGCTAATTTGAGCACTAACCCTAAACCCTAACCTAAACAAAACCCTAAACATGACCCTAACCCTAATAATACCCCTAGCCCTAAATTTGACCCTTACATTAAATCTAACCCTTACACTAAACATAGCCATAAACGTAACCCTAAAACTATCTCTAACCATAAGCCTAGACCTGACATTCGCCCTAACACTAATCCTAGCCCTAAGAAAAACACAAACCCTAAACCTCATCCTAGCCCTTAACCTATCCTTAATCATAACTATAACAAAATTTTAGCCTTAACCCTAATTCTAACCTTCATCCTAGCCCTAAACCTAACTCTAACCTCATCATTTACAGTAAACCTAACCCTAAGCTAAAAACTAACCCAAGGCCTAAACATAAACATGAACCTAGTCCTATTTCTAGCCATAATTAAGCCCTATCCCTAACCAAACCCTAAGCCTAGCCCTAAGACGAAATCTCACTCTCACCCTAGCCCTATCCCTAGCTCCAACCCAATTTTTACCATAACCCTAATCCTAGCTATAAACCTAGAACTAATGTTAGCCATATCCTTAGCCCAAGACCTAACCCTAGATCTAATCCTAACTCTAAATCTAACTCTAAACCTAACCCTAACACTAGTCCTAAACCTAACTCTAATCTTAAAACTAGCCCTAACCATATCCCTAGCCTTAAAACAAAACCAAGACATAACCCTAACTTTAAAGCTTAATCTAAACCAAAACCTAACCCTACACCTAACCCTAAAGCTAACCATAATTAGAGTCCAAACCCTAACCCTAAAACTACCCTTGACCTTAATTTTGACCCTAATACAAACCCTAGTTTTAAACATCACCCTAACGTTAAACTTAACCCTAACACTAGAAGTACTCCTAACCCCAATCTTATAACTGGCCCAAATCATAACTCTACTGAAACATTGGCCATAACTCTAAACCTAGCCCTAACTCTAACCAAAATGTAGCCCTCATCTGAAACCTTACCCTAGCTTTTACCCTAAACTTCATCCTAACACTAGCCCTTACAATACCATAAATGTAGCCCTAAACCTAGGTCTAACACTATCCCTTACCCTAAGCCAACCCTAACCCTAATGGTAACCCCAGTCCTAACCCTAATCCTTAGCCTAACCTAAACCCTAACCCTATTACTAGTCCTAAACCTAGCCCTCATTCTAGCTCTCACCATAACTCATACCTGACACTTATTCTGACCCTAATGGTAGCCGTAGGTCTAAATCTGACCCTAGCCCTAACCCTAACCCTAAACATAGCCCTAAACCTAGCTTTAACCCTATCCCTTACCCTTAGCCAACCCTAACACTAATGCTAACCCTAGTCCTAACCCTAATTCTCAGCCTAACCCAAACACTAACCCTATAACTAGTCCTAACCCTAGACCTCATTCTAGCTCTAACCATAACTCAAACCCTAACCCTAACCCAGACACTTATTCTGACAATAATGGTAACCGTATGTTTAAGCCTGATCCTAACCCTAAACTGAACCCTAACACTAGTACTAGCAATAAACCTATACCTAAACCTAACCCTAACACTAGCCTTCGACCTAAACCTAATCCTAAATCTAGCCATATCTCTAGCCCTAGACCTAAACATAAACCTAGCCCTAGCCTTAATGATAAACCTTAACCTAACCCAAACACTAACCCTACCCCTAGACCTAACTTTATGATTATTTTGGGTTTAACCCTAACCTAACTCTAATGTGAACACTGACCCTGACCCTAACACTAACTCTAGCTCTAAACATCACACTAACACTAACCCTAACTCTAACACTTGAAGTAGCCATAACACTAACCCCCAAACTGGCCCAATCATAACACTAGTTCATACATTAGCTGTAGCTCTAACACTAGCCCTAACCTAACCCAAAACCTGGCCCTAATCTGAGTGCTAACCCTAGCTTTAACACTAACACTAACCCTAGCCATAAGCCAATCCCTAACCCTTTCCCTAACCATAGTTATTATCCTATTTGTTACCTTAAGCCAAACCCTAAACCTAACGCTAACCTTAATCCTAACCTTAATCCACAGCCTAAAACAAACTCTAACCCTATTACTCATCCTAACCCTAGCCTTCATTCTAGCTCTAACTGTAAACCAAACTCTAATCCTAACCCTGAAATTTATACTGACCCTAACATTAACCATAGGTCTAAACCTGACCCGAACCCGAACACAAACCCTAACATTATCCCTACCAGTAATCCTATACCGAAACCTAAACGTAACCCTAGTCCTAGACCTAAACCTAATCCTAAATCTAGCCATAACTCTAGCCCTAGATATGAACAACAACCTTGCCCTAGCCCTAAAAATCACCCTTAATATAACCCAAACTTTAACCCTACTTCTAGACCTAACCTTAATCCTAATTTGGCCACTAAACCCAAAATTAACCTTAACACTGACCCTGACCCTAACATAAACCTAGCTCCAAAGCTCACCCTAACTCAAAACCTACTCCTAACACTACACCTAACCATGACCATAACCCTAAGACTAGACCTAATAATTACCCTAGCTTTTAACTACCCATGGCCCTAACCCTAGGCCTAAACTAACACAAAACCTAGCCCTAAACCTAGGCCTAAACCTAGCCCTAAGTGTAACCCTAAACAAAGCCTAGTCCGGACCCTAACCCTAACCCTCCCCTTATGTCTAACCCTAGTTCAAAGCCTAAACTTTACCCTAAATATAAGTCTAGTCCTATCCCAATCCATAACCTAACCCTAGCCCTAATCCTAATCTTAACCATAGCCATAACCATAGCTCTAATTATATCCACTACCCTAACCCTAACCCTAATCATAACCATAACTCTAGACCTAACCCTAGCTCTAATCCTATCCATTACTTTAGCCATAATCCTAACCCTAATGCTAACCCTAGGCTTAATCCTAAGCCTATCACAATCCCTAAAACTATCCATTACCCTAAAACTAACCTGAACCCTAAACTTAAGCCTATTCATTACCCTAACCCTAAATCTAACCCTATTGCTAATTAAAGCCCTAAACCTACACCTTAACCTAAACCAAACTGTAAGCCATATCCTGACCTTAATAATACATCTAGCTCTAAACTTGGCCCTTACTCTAAATCTAACCCTTACACTAGATCTAACCATAAACATAACCCTAAATCTATCAATAACCATAACTCTAGACTTAACCCTAGACACTTACCCTAACACAAACCCTAGCTTTAAACCTTATCCTAACCAAAAACTAACCCTAACACTAGACAAACTGTAAATCTATGCATAACCATAACCCTAGCTCTTATATTACCCATACACCTAACACTAGCCCTTAAACTCAAACACAACCTAGCACTAATCCTAGCCCTAAACCTAGACCTAAGCATAAACCTAACCCTATCCCTAGCACTAACCTTAACCTTAATACTGGCCCTGGCCCTAACCCTACTCAAATTCTAAACCTTACCCTAAACATAACCCTAGCCCTAATCCTAAACCTAACCCTAAACCTAGCCCTAATCCTAACTGTAACCATAGCACAAATCCTAGCACAAACTCTATCCATTACCTTAAACATAACCCTAATCCTAATGCTATCCCAAGCCATAACTCTAACCCTAAACCTAATCATACCCCTGACTCTATCCCTAACCCTCACTGTAGCCCTAACCCTACCTCAAACCCTAACACTTCACTTAAACTTAACACTAACAATAACCCTAGGCCTATCTCTAAACCTAGCCAAAATCCAAATGTTAACACAAGCCCTAACACTAGCACTAACCCTTTCCTTTACCCTAAACATAAGCCTAACCCAAATGCTTAACCAAGGCCTAACCCTAATTCTATCACTAACACTAACCCTATTTATTACTCTAAATCTAACCTGAACCCTAAATCTAACACTATCCATTATTTTAACCCTAACCTTAATGCTAATTTGAGCCCTAACCCTAAACCTTATCCTAAACCAAACCCTAAACCGGACTCTGACCATAATAATACATCTAGCTCTAAACCTGACCTTTACCCCCAACCTAACTTTCCACTAGACCTAGCCATAAACCTAAAGTTAACACTAATCCTAACCATAACCCTAGACCTGACACTAGCCCTAGCCCTAATCCTAGCTCTAACCCTAACACAAACCCTAGCCCTCATCCTAGCCCTAAACATAGCCTTAACCCTAACTCGACCACTCAACCTATTCCTGTCCCTAATTTGAACCCTCGCCCTAGCCTTGAACCTAGCCATAAACTCATCCCTTCCCCTAAAACTAACCATAACTCTAACACTAACACTAAACCTAATTCTAGCCCTAACCGTGGGCCTAACCCTATCACTAAACCTAGCACTAATTTAGGCCTAATTTAGCCCTAACCCTAAGCAAACACATAACTCTAGCTCTAAGAATAACTCTAACTCTCACCCTAGCCCTATTTCTATTTCTAAACCTGTCCTTTACTGTAACACAAACACTATCCCTAATCTTAGGCCTAACCCTAGATCTAACCATAACTCTAAATTTAACCCTAACGTTAAGCCTAAACATCCCCCTACCACTAGCTGAACACTATTGCTAATACTAAAACTAACACTAACCCTAGCCCTAGCCCTAAAATAAAACTGAGCCATTAAATTAACCCTAAACCGAACCTAAACAAAACCCTAGCCCTACAACTAGCCATAACCTAGCTCAATTTGAGTCCTAGGACTAAAACTAACGCTTACCATGACGCACATCCAAACACTAACCCTGGCTCTATATATCACCATAACCATAAAGCTAAACACCATTTCTAGCCCAAAACCTAACCCTAAAACTAACCCTAATAATAACCCTAGTTCTTACATTAACCATAGTCTTTACCCTATCCCTAACCCCAAAACAAAAATAGCCCCAATCTGAGCCCTAAAATTAGATTTAACCCTAACCCTAACCTTAGCTCTAAGCCTAGATCTAACCCTACTCCCTAATCCTAAGCCAAACCCTAACCATAATGCTAAACTTAGTCCTAATTGTATCCTTAGCCTAATCAAATACTAATTCTATTACTAGTCCAAACCCTAGCTCTCATTCTAGCTCTAAACCTAACCCTAACCTTCACCCTTATTTTGACCATAACACTAATTATAGGTCTGAACCTGACCCTAACCCTAAACTGAACCCTGAAACTAGGCCTACCAGTAAACTTTTACCTAAACCTAATGCTAACATTACCCCTAGACCTAAACCTAATCCTAAATCTAGTGATAACTCTAGTCCAACACCTAAACAAAAACTTAGTCCTAGCCCTAAAAATAACCCTTAATTAAAACCAAACAATAACACTACCCCTAGACCTAACCCTTATCCTGATTCTGGCTTTCACCCTAAATCTAATCTGAACACTGACCCTGACACTAAACCTAGCTCTAAACATGACCCTAAACCAAAATCTAAACCTAAAACTAGACCTAGCCATAACCCTAACCCTAAAACTAGCCCTAAGTAGAACCCTAGATCTTACATTATCCGTAGCACTAACCCTAGACCTAAACCTAACACAAAACCTAGCTCTAATCCAAGGCCTAAACCTACCATAAGCAAAACCCTAACCCTAACCCTAGCCCTAACCCTAAGCCTAACCCTCACCTTAGACCTAAGCATAGCTCAAAGCCTAAGCTTTTGCCTTAACATAACCCTAGCCTTATCTCTAACAATAACTCTAACTATCCGTAAACTGAACTGTAACCCTAATGCTATATTTTACCCTTATGATAACTGTATTCCTAATGCTAACTCTAGGCTTAACCCTAACCCTATTGCAAACCCTAAATCTCCCTATTACCCTAAACCTATACTGAACCCTAAACCTAACCCTATCCATTACCCTAAACCTAACTCTAACCCTAATGCTAATTTGAGCCCTATTCCTAAAGTTAACCTAATAAAACCATAACCCTGACCCTAAACCTAAAAATACCCCTAGCTCTAAAACTTACCCTTACCCTAAACCTTACTCTTACACTAGACTAAAACATAGACCTAATCCTAAATCTACTCCTAACTGCAACACTAGACCTGACATTATCCCTAACCCTAATTCTATACCTAACACTACAACGAAACCTAGCCCTCATCCTAGCCCTAACCCTAGCCTTAATCATAATCCTAACCCTAATCCTAATTCTAACCCTCACTCTTCCTCTAAGCCTAGCTATAACTCATCCCTTACCCTAAACTTAACCCTAACCCTAGCCCTAATTCTAGGCCTAAGCTGAACACTAACCCTAGTTCTAATCCTTTCCCTGAATTAGCACTATCTCTGAAACTAACCATAACCTTAGGCCTAAGACTAACTCTAACTCTTGCCCTAGCCTTATCCCTAGTTCTAGCCCTATCATTTACCATAACCCTAAACCCAGCCATAACCCTTGCCCTATCCTTAGACCAAGCCCTAACCCTAGATGTAAACCTAACTCCAAATCTTAACCTAACCCTAAGCCTAAGGCTAACACAAACACTAGCCCTAACCCTCATGCTAATCATATAGCTAGCCCTAACCCTAAACCTAGGACTAAAACAAAACTGAGCAATAGGGGCTGAGGATGTAGCTCAAAGCATAGTGTGTTTGCCTGGCATGTGCGGGGTGCTGGGTTTGATCCTCAGTACCAATAAAAATATTTTTTTTTAAAAAGATGTTGTATCCACCAAAAACCAAAAAATAAAAAATAAAAATAAAAATTCTCTCTTTTGGGGCTGGGAATGTGGCTCTAGTTGTAGCATGTTTGCCTAGCATGTGTGAGGCACTGGGTTTGATTTTAGGCACCACATAAAAACAAAATATATTGTGTCCACCTAAAATTAAGAAATTGGTGCAGTCTAGCTGGGCACAAAATCACGAGCCACTCACAGCCTTGTAGATTCAAACAGCAAGTCTTTATTCCCTACCTCTCACCGGCACTCTACACGCACGTTCTGGGGAAAAATCCACCTCCACTCGGCTCTGCATCCCCAAATACCCTCTCAATCTCTCGAGAACTCAACAGGAACTCGAGGAGCGGGTGGGCACCTGAGGCAGCAGGATATGCCCTATCCCCAGCAGGGTCCACCTTAAACCTGGAACCACCCTAAACCCAAGGAGTGGGATACTCACTATTCCCAGCAGGATAAACCCTAAACCTGGACCCACCCTAATCCAGCAGGATCCTCCCTAAACCCGTATCTACCCTGGTCCTTGAGCAGGGTCACCTTTCTCAAACATTCATGCAATGTCACTGCAAATGACCTGGGTCCAAGGCAAGCCCATTTCCACAATGGAGAGTCCTTCCTCTAAGCAACATGGGGTAGGCTGACAAGGAAATTGCCATGCGGCATACCTACTTAGCTATGGCTCTCAGCAAAAAATAAATATTAAAGAAATTCTCTCTCTCTCTCTCTCTCTCTCTCTCTCTCTCTCTCTCTCTCTCTCTCTCTCTCTCTGTCTTTCTAAAATAACTGAGCAGTAGTCCTAACCTTAAACTTTAACTTAAACCAAACCGTAACACTACACCTAGACCTATCCCTAGATCTAATTCGAGTCCTAAACATAACCTTAAACTAACCCTGACACTGTTCATATTCTAACACTCACCCAAGATTTAAACACCACCCTAAACTTAAACTGAACCCTAACAGTAACCCTATACTTAATGTGAGTCATAACGCTAACCTTAAAACTATCCCTGATGCTGAATCATATCCTAACAGTCACCCTGCTCTAAACACTGCCCTCAACTTAAACTGAACCCTAATAAGAATCCTAGCCCTCATTTGAGTCCTAACCCTAACCCTAAAACTAACACTGTCTCTGAATTATATCCTAATTCTAACCCTAGCTATAAATATCACCCTAACATTAAACCTAACCCTAACATTAAACCTAACCCTGACACTGGACCTACCCCTACCCCTAACACTAATTTTAACCCTAGTTCTTACATTAGTTATTGCCATAATATTAGCCCTAAACCTAACACAAAATTTAGTCCTAATCTGAGCCCTGAACCTAGATTTAACCCTAACCCTAAGTCTAGCTCTAACCCTAGCTCTCAGCCTATCCCTTACCAAAAGTGAAACCCTAACCCTAATGGTAACCTCTCCCTAATTCTTAAGCTAACAAAAACCCTAACCCTAATAAAGTCACAACCCTAACCTCACTCTAGCTCTAACCCTATCCCAAACCCTAATGTTAACTCTGACCATTATATTGACCCTAAAACTAACCCTAGGTATAAACCTGACCCTTACCCTAGACCTAAACCAAACCTTAATCTAGCCTTAATTCTAACCCTAGACCTAAACAAAAACCTATCCCTAGCCTTTAAAGTAACCCTTAACCTAACAGAAACACTAAACCTACACTTAGACCTAAAACTAGTTCTAATTCTGGCTGTAATTCTAATTCTGGCTGTAACCCTAAATCTAACTTTAACCCAATCACTGATGCTGCCTTTAGGAGTATACCTACCTCTAAACCTGACCCTAACCAAAAATCTAAACCTAACACTCGACCTATCCATAATACTAACCCTAAAACTAGGATAATCATAACCCTAGATCTTACATTACCCACAGCCCTAACCCTAGGCCTAAACCTAACACAAAACTTAGAGCTAATCCTAGGCCTAAGCATAACCCTAACCCTATCCCTAACCTAACACTCGATTATTCCTAACCCTACATCAAAGCCTAACCCTTACCCTAAACATAAACCTACACCTATCCCTAAATATACCCCTATCACTAGCCCTAATCCTAAACTTAACCCTATCCCTAAACCTAGCTCTAAACCTACCCATTTCTCTAAACCTACTGGTAACACTAGGCCTAATCCTAACCCTAAATCTAACCAGAAAACTAATCCTAGACCTAACCCTAAACCTCACACTCGCCATAGATGTAACTCTAGCTCAAACCCTAACCCTTACCATAAACCTAAATATATCCATAGCCCTAACCCTAATACCTAAACCTCAATCTAACACTAACCATAACCCTATGCCTACATCTAACCATATCCATTACTCTAATCCTAATCCTATCCCTAATGATGATGCTAGCCCTAATTGAACTCTAACCCTAACCATACTCTAATCTTATCCCTAGACCTAACTCTAAAATTAACCCTCACCCTAGCAATAACCCTAGCTCAAAACCTAACCCTTGTGCTAAACATAACCCTAACACTAACCCTAGTTCTAACCCTAATCCTAACTCAAGACCTATTCCTAACCATAACCCTATCCCTTATCTTATCTCTAACCCTATTCATTATCCTAACCATTACCCTTAACCTAATGCTAACCCTAGGTCTAAAACTAATCCTATCACTAAACCTAACCCTATCAATTACTGTAAACCTAACCTGAACCCTAAACAAAAACCTATCATTACCTAAGGCTGACCCTAATGCTTATTTGAGCCCTAACTCTAAACCATAATCTCAAACAAACTCTAATCTTATCCTGATCCTAATAATTCCCCTAGCTCTAAAACTGACCCTCAACCCTAAACCTAACCCTTACACTAGACCTAGCCATAAACCTAATCCTAAAACTATCCTCTCCTCAACCATAACTCCACACCTGGCATTAGCCCTAGCCCTAATCCTAGCCCTAACTCTAACAAAAACGCCAGTCCTTATCCTAGCCCTAAACCTAGATTAATCCTAACCCTAGGTCTAACCCCAATACTAACCCTAGCCCTAATTTTAGCCCTAATTTTAACCTATCCCTAAACCTAACCCTAACCCTAGGCCTAAGAATAAATCTAACTCTCACACTAGCCCTATCACTATTTCTAACCCTATCCATTACAGTAACCCTAACCCTAGCCCCAAACTTAGTCCTAAATCTTGCCCTATCCATAGCAATGCAATAACCTTAGATCATAATCTATCTCTAAATCTAAAACTGAACCAAATCCTAAGCCTAACCCTAACACTAGCCCTAATCCTAACACTAATCCTAAAACTAGCCCTAATCCTAGCTCTAGCCCTAAAACAAAACCGAGCCATAGCTCTATCCCTAAACCTTAAAATAAACCAAACACTAAACATACACCTACCCCTAAACATAGCCCTAATTCAATTTTAAGCCGAATCTTAAAACTAACCCTGACACTAACACTAACCTTAGCTCTAAACATCACCCTTATCCTAACACTAATCCTAACACTAAACCTAGCCCTAATCTTAACCCTAAAATTAGCCCTAATCATAACCCTTGTGCTTACATTAGCTGTAATCCTAACCCTAGCACTAACTTAACCCAAATCCTAGCCCTAATTAGAGCCCTAACTTAAGTTTTAACCCTATCCCTAACTCTAACCCTAGCCCTAGCCCTAGCCCTAATCATAAGAATAACCCTATCCCTAACCCTATACATTATCATAAAAATAACCCTAATCCTAATGCTAACCCTAGACCTAAACCTAACCCTGTCTCTAATCCTATCCCTATCCAATTTCCTAAATCTAACTTGAACCCTAATTCTAAGCCTATCATTACCCAAACCCTTACCCTAATGCTAATGTGATCCCTAACTTTAAGCCTTAACCTATCCCAAATCCTAACTTAAACCTTCACCTTAATAATAACCCTAACCCTAAACCTGACCCTAACCCTAAACCTAAACCTTACACTGAACGTACCCATAATCCTAACCCTAAAACTATCTTTAAACATAATTCTAGACTTGAAATTAGCCATACTCTTAATCCTAGCCCTAACCCTAAAATAAACCCTAGCCTTTATCCTAGCCCTAAAATAGACTTAATCATAACTCTTATCCTAACCCTAATTCTAAACAACACCTTACCTCTAAAACTAGCTGTAACACCATCCCTTACCCTAAACTAAATCCTAAATCTAACCCTAATTCTATGCTTAAGCTGAACACTAACCATAGACCTAATTCTAGCCCTAATTTAGCCCTATCCATAATCCTAACCCTAACCTTAGCCCTAAGAATAACAATTATTCTCACGCTAATCTATTGCTAGTTCTAATTCTATCCCTTACCATAACCCTAACCCTAGACCTAACCCTTTACCAATCCTTAGTCCTAGCCCTTACCCTAAGCCTAAGCCTCACACTAACACTAAACCTAATCCTAACGCTAATCATAAAACTAGCCCTAACTATACCACTAGCAGTACAATGAAATCGAGGAATAGCCCTAACCCTAAACCTAACTTAAACCAAACCCTAACACTACACCTAGACCTAATCATAGCTTAATTAGAGTCCTAACCCTAACCTTCAAAGTGTATCAGACACTAACTCATATGCTAAACTCACCCTAGCTTGAAACAGCATTCTAAACTAAAAACCAAAACATAACAGTAATCCTAGCCCTTATTTGAGTTTGAACCCTAACCTTGACCCTGACTAATATCCTAAAACTAACCCTAGCTCTAAATATCACCCTAAAATTAAACTTAACCCTAACACTAAATATACCTCTAACCCTAACCCTAACCATAATTGTTACCCTAGTTCTTATATTAGTGATTGTCCTAACCCTAATCCTAACCCTAACACAAAACTAGCCCTAATCTAAACCCTAAACCTAGCTTTAACCTTAACCCTACCCTAACTCTAGCCCTACACCTAGCTCTAACCCTATCCCTTTCCCTAAGTGAAACCCTAAATCTAATGGTAAACCTAGACCTATCCCTAATCTTTAGGCTAACCAAAATCCTAACCGTATTAATAGTCCTGACCCTAGCCCTCATTCTAGCTCTAATCCTTTTTCAAACCCTTACGCTAACCCTGACCTTTATTCTGACCCTAACACAAACTCTAAGTCTAAAACTTACCTTAAACCCTAGAGCAAACCCTAACACTGGCCATACCACTAACTTATATGTAAACCTAACCTTAACCCTAGACCTAAGACTAAATTTAAGTCTCACACTATCCCTATCCCTAGTTCAAAGCCAATCCATTACCATAACCTTAATCCTAGCCCTAACCCTTGCCATATCATTAGTCCTAGCCCTGAACCTAGATCTAACCCTAACTCGAAATCTAACCCTAAACCTAAGCCTAAGCCTAACACTAAAACTAGCCCTAACCCTAACCCTTGCATTAAAACAAACTGAGCAATAGCCCTAACCATAAACCTTAACTTCAACCAAAATCTAACACTACACCTAGATCTAATCATAACCATAATTCTAGTACTAACCCTAACCTTAAATCTAACCCTGACCCTGACTCATATCTCAACATTCACCCTAGCTTTATACACCCTCCTAACCTTAAATTGAAACCTAAAAGTAAACCTATTCTTAATTCGAGTCCTAACCCTAACCCTGACCCTGACTCCTATCCTAACACTAACCCTAGCTCTAAATATCATCCTAACCTTAAACTTAACCCTAACACTAGACCTACCTCTAAACCTAACCCTAAAAGTAATCCTCAATGTAACCCTGGTTCTTACATTAGCAATTGCCCTATCATTAGCCCTAACCCTAACACAAAAACTAGCCCTACTCTGAGCCCTCAACCTAGATTTAACCTTAACCCTAACTCTAACCCTAACCCTAGCTCTAAGGATATCCCTTACACTATGAATAACCCTAACCTTAATGGTAACCATACACCTATCCCTATTTCATAGGCTAACGAAAATCCTAACCTTATTAATAGTAATGAACCTAGCCCTCATTCTAGCTCTAATCCTATCCCAAAACCGAATGCTAACTTTGATCTTTATCCTGACTATAACACCAACAATAGTTCTAAACCTGACCCTAACACTAAAACCTAAAATCTAACACTAGCACTGGACCTAAACCTAATCCTAAATGTAGTCTTAATTCTAGCCCTAGACCTAAACAAAAACCTAGTCCTAGGCCTAACAATAACCCTTATCCTAACACAAACACTAACCCTACCCCTAGACTTAAACCTAGTCCTAATTCTGGCTGTAACCTTAACCTGAACTCTAACCCAAACAATGACTCTGCCTTTAACAGCAAACCTACTTCTAAACCTGATCCTAAATGAAAATCTAAACCTAACACTAGACCTTGGCATAACCCTAACCCTAAAACTATCACTAATCATAACTCTAGCTCTTACATTCCTCATAGCCTTATCCCTAGGCCTAAACCTAACACAAAACCTAGAGCTAATCCTAGGCCTTAACTTACCCCTAAGCATAACCCTAACCCTAACCCTATCTCTAACCCAAACCTAACCCTTGCCTTAGTCCTAACCTTAGTTCAAAACCTAACCCTTACTATAAACATAAACTGAGAACTAAAACTGAATCTCATCCTAAAACTACTTTTAATTCTAACCTTAACCCTAGCCCTAACCCTAGCTCTAAACCTACCTATTACCCTAGTCCTAATCCTAAACCAAATTGTAAACCGAGCCTTACCTCTAACCATAATCCTAACCCTAAACAGAAAACTAACACTAGACCTAACCCTAAACTAATACTCGCTATAGTCCTAGTCATAGCTCAAACCCTAAACATTACCATAAACCTAAACATAACCATAGACTTAACCCTAACCCTAAACTTAAATCTAAACCTGTCCCTAACCCTAAACCTACATCTAACCGAATTTATTACCCTAACTCTAACCATAAACTTAATTATAACCACTCCTCTAACCCTCACCCTAACCCTAAACCTACCGTAATCCTGTCCCTAAACATAACCTTGAACATAACCCTTGCTCTAACTCTAATCATAGCTCAGAACCTAACTCTTAAACTAAACATAACACTAACCCTAATCCTATTTCAAACCCATACCCTAACACTAACTCAAGATCTAATCCTAACCATAAGTCTAGCTCTAACCTTAACTCTAACTGTATCAATTAATGTAACCATAACCCATACCCTAATGCTAACTCTAGGCCTAACCCTATCAAGACCTAATCCTAACCATAACCCTAGCCCTAATATTAACTCTAACTGTATTCATTACTCTAAACATAACCCTTTCCCTAATGCTAACCCTAGGCCTAACCCTAACCCTATCACTAGCCCCAACCCTATCAATTACCCTAAACCTAACCTGAACTGTAAATCTAACCCTATCATTACCCTAACCATAACCCTAATGCTAATTTGGGCCCTAACCCTAAACTCAAACCTAAAACAAACGCTAACCATGACCCTGACCCTAATAATTCCCCTAGCTCTAATCTGACCCTTACCCTAACTGAATCCTTACATTAGACTTAGCCAAAACTTAACCTTAAAACTATCCATAACCATAACCCTAGATCTGACATTAGCCCTAGATATAATACTAGCCCTAATAAGAACACAGACCTTAGCCCATATTAGTCCTAAATATAGCCTTAATCATAACCCTACCCTTAAACCTAGGACTAACTTAAAAAAAAAACCCTATCCCTAATCTTAGACCTAGATTAGCCCTATCCCTAACCCTAACCCTAACCCTAGCCCTAAAACTAAGTCTATCTCTCTCCCTAGCCCTAAAACTAGATCTAGACCTATCCCTTACTGGAACCCTAAACCTAGCCCTAACCCTAAGCCTAACCCTAGCCATTTCCTTAGCCCTAGCCTAACCCTAGATGTAAACCTAACTCTAAATCTAACCCTAATGCAAAGCCTAAGCCTAAACCTAACACTAACCCTAAACCTAACCCTAATGCTACTCCTAAAACTAGCCCTAACTCTAGCCCTAGCCCTAATACAAAACCGAGCCACAGCCTAAACCTAACCCTTAACCTACACCACACACTAAACTTAAACCTAGCCCTAACCCTAGCCCTAATTCAAGTTTTAAGCAGAACCCTAAAACTAACCCTAACCCCGATTCTGATGCTAAAACTAACCCTAGCTTTAAACATTACCCTAAACATAACACTAGACCTAGCCCTTACCCTAACCCTAAAACTATCCCTAATTGTGTCCCTAGTACTTACATTAGCCATAACTCTAACCCTAGCCTTAACTTAACCCAAAACATAGCCTAATCAGAGACCTAACCTGAGCTTTAACACTAACCCTAAACTTAAACCTAAACCTAGCACTAATAATAACCATAATCTTAGCTCTAACCCTAGCTCTAACCCTATCCATTATCCTAACCATAATCCTAACCTTAATGCTAACCCTAGGCCTAAACCTTACAATATCCCTGATACAAACCCTATCTATTACCCTAAACATAACTTGAAACCTAAACCTGATTATAACATTACTCTAATCCTAACCCTATCTAATTTGATCCCTAAATTTAAAACTTAACCTATCCCAAACACTAATCGCAATGCTGACCCAAAAAACTACCCTTAAGTCTAAACCTGTCCCTAACCCAAAACCTAAACCTTTAGCCATAAACCTAAACCTATAACTATCTTTAACTGTAAATCTGGACTTGAAATTAGACCTAGCCTCAATCCTAGCCCTAAACCTAGCCTTAATCCTAACCCAAACCATAACCCGAGTTTAAACCATAATTCTAACCCTAGCCCTAGCCCTACACCTAGCTATAACCCAATCCCTTACCCTAAACCTAACCATAACCCTAAACCTAATCATAATCTTAAACCTAATCATAACACTTGCCCTAAACCTAGGCCTAACACGAACACTAAGCCTAGCTCTAACCCTAATTTAATCCTATCCTAACTCTAAACCTAGCCTTAAGACAAATTCTAATTCTTGCCCTAGCCCTATCCCTTGTTCTATACATAGACCTAGCCGAAACCTAGATCTAAACCTAAATCTAAATTTAAACCTAACTCTAATTTTAACCATAAACATAATCCTAAACCAAACTTTAACACTAGCCCTAAAAATAATGCAAATCTTAAAACTTGCCTTACCCCTAGCCCTAGCCATAAAAAAAATATCCCAAACCCTAACCCTTAATCTAAACCAAAACATAAACCTAAACCTAGCCCTAACCCTAAATCTAAAGATAACCCTGACCCTGACACTGATTCTAACACTAATCCTAGCTCTAAACATCACCCTAACCTTAAATTAACCCTAAAACTAGACCTAGCCTTAACCCTAACCCTAAAACTAGCACTAATCTTAACCTTAGTTTGTACATTAGTCGTTGTCATAACCCTAGGCCTAACCCTAACAAAAATCCTACCCCTAATTCTAGTCTTAACCCTAGCTTAAACCCTAATTGTAACTTTAACACTAGCCCTAACCCTAACCCTAATTCTAGTCCTAACACTAGCTCTAATGCTATCCCTTGCCCTGAGCCAAACCCTAACCCAAATGCTAACCCTATTCCTAACCCTAATCCTGAGCCTAACTTAAACACTAATAGTATTACAAGTCCTAACACTAGCCCTCATTCTAGTTCTAAACTTAACCCTGACCCTTATTCTGATCCTAACAGTAATCCTAGGTCTAAACCTGACCCTAACCCTAAACCAAAACCTAACACTAGTCCTACCATAACCCTATACCTATACCTAACCCTAACACTAGATCTAGACCCAAAACTAATCCTAAATATAGCTATAATTCTAGCCGTAGACCTAAACAAAATACTAGCTCTAGCCCTAACAATAACCTTTAACCTAAACTAAACACTTTCATTACCCTTAAACCTATCACTAGCCCTAATTCTGGCTCTAAACCTAACCACAATTCTATCCAAAACACTGACCCTGACCCTAACAATAACCTATATCTAAACCTGACCCTAATACAAAATCTATTTCTAACTCTAGAACTAGTCATAACCCAAACCCTAATACTAGCCCTAAACATAACCATAGACCTAACCCTATTTTAACCCTAATCTTAACCCTAACAGTAGCCCTAAACCTAACTATAGTCCTAACACTAGCCCTAAACTTAAAACAAAACCTAGACATAATCCTAAGCCTAAACTTAGCCCTAAGCATAACCCTAACCCTAACCCTAGCCCTAACACTAACCCTAACACTAACACTTGCCTTAGACCTAACCCTAGCTCAAGGCCAAACCCTTAACATAAACATTACCCTAGCCCTATTCTAAACCATAACCCTAATCCTAGCTATTATCTTAACATTAATCCTAGCTCAAACATTAGCTCTAACCCTGTCAAATATCTAACCCTGAACTTAATCCTAATTATAACCCTATCCCTATCACTAAACCTAAACCTAACCATAAATATAACCCAAGACCTAAACGTAAACCTAACCCTCACCCTAGCCCTAACCCAAGACCTAACCATAAACCTAAACCTCACCATAACCCTAACCCTAGCTGAAACATTAAGCCTTTCACTAAACCTAAACCTAAGACTAGCCCTAATCCATACCCTAACCCTAACCCTAACCCTAAACCTAAATATAACATTATCCATTATCCTAAACATACAACTAAATCTAATGAAAACTCTATCCATAACCCGAACCCTAAACCAAACCCTAACCATAAACATAACCAAAGACCTAAACGTAAACCAAACCCTCACCCTAGCCCTAAGCCTAGCTCAAACACTAACCCTTACCCTAACCTAAACATAACCCTAGACCTAACCAAACACTTACAATAAACCAAACTGTATCCTTATCCCTAAACCTACCTCTAATTCTAGACTTAATCCAAACCATTACCTAACCCTAATCCTAGCTCTTAATCTATCCGTTAGACTAAACATAACCCTAACCTAAGGGTAACCTTAACCCTATTGCTAAACCTAACCCATCCAGTACCCTAAACCTTAACTGAAACCTAAGCCTAAGCATATCCATTACCCAAACCCTATGCCTAAACCTAACACTAATTCAATCCCTAACCCTAAACTTTGACCTAAACCAAATTCTAAACCTCACATAACCCTAATAATACATATAACTAAAACTTACCCTTACCCTAAACATACCTTTGACACTAGACCTAGCCATATCCTAATACTAAAACAATCCTTAACAATAACAGCAGACCTGACATTATCCCTAGCACTAGTTCTAACGCTGAGCCTAACAAAAACCCTATCCCTAAACCTAGCCTTAATCCTAATCCAAACACTAACCCTAACCCTAATCCTAATTCTAACCCTCACCCTAGCCCTAAAGCTAGCTATAACCCAACCCAGTTCACTATACTTAATCCTAACCCCCATGCTAATCCTAAACTTAGCCCTAACCCTAGGTCTAACCCTAACACTAACCCTAGCTCTAATCCTAGCCCTAATTTAGCTTTAACTCAAACCCTAACACTAAGCCTAGTCCTAAATCTAAATCTAACTCTCATTCTAGCCGTTTCACTAATTCTAACCTTATCCCTTACCATAACACTAATCCTAGCCTAAACCTAACCCTGGATCTAACCCTAACTCTAAAAGTAATCCTAACTCTAAGCCTAAACCTCACCCTAACACTAGCCCTAACCCTAACATTAATTCAAAATCTAGCCATAACTCTAGCCTAGTCGAGCCATAGACCTAACTCTAACCCTTAACCTATAGAAGTCAAGATGAAGTGAAACCTTAAAACACAAACAGTTCCTGACAGTGAAATTGAACTGAGAAGGCCCAACCTGGGAAACATGATAATGGTAGGTAAAAGACGAATCCTGACCAGTATCAAAAAAATTTTAACAAAAATAACTAACACGAACATTAGTTCTAACCCTAGCCCTAACCGTAATCCTAAAACTAAGCCTTTACTCTTTATAGAGCTTGATCATAAAATTCCCAAACTTGGGGTGCCTAGTAGAGCAAGGTAACAGATAAATCCTGCCCAGTATCAATAAAATCTGAACAAATATTTTGGGGAGTTGTCTATTTCCCCTGTTTTCTCCTAAAGTGCTCTTGGATACATTGTTTTTTTTTATGCTTTAACTTAAGGTACTTTCACAAGGAACAAACCAGAGCATGCCCAAAGCGAAGTGATTGAGTATGTGAAGTTTCATGTAGCTAGCACCAACCTTGTTTGATTTTCAGCTCCATTCCCTTCACACCTATAGGCCATAATGTAGTGAAAATTAAAAATTCAAACTGTTCCTGACACTGAACCATTGAACCTTGAAGACCCAAACTTGGGGAGCCTACTAAGGTTGGTCAACGATGAATCGTGTACAGTATCAAAGTAGTACGACGAAAAAAATTCGAAGCTCTTTAAATACATGTGTATTTTGCTTGTTCCTAAAGCACTCAGAAATAAGCTGTTTCTTTCTACTTCAGCTTAGGGATACTTCACAGGAAACCAATCAGAGAATGCTCACTGAGAAATGATTGAGTGTGTGAAGTTTCAAGCAGCTAGCACAAACACTGTTTGATTTCCAGCAAAAAGAAGAGAAACATGAAAATTGAAACTGTTCCTGAGAGCAAACCTTTTTACGTAGGAGGCCCAAACATTTGGAGTATAGTAAAATAGAAAAAAAAGTTAATCCTGCCCAGTATCATAGAAATAAAAAAAAAAAAAAAAAAAAAAAAACCTAACACTAGGTCTAATAATTAGGGTAATTTATAGGGTAAGACCTAGGGTTAGGGCTAGGGTTATGGTTAGGATTAGGGCTAGAATTTGGGTTAGGGTCAGGCTTAGCACGAGGGTTACATTTAGGATTAGGTTTAGGGTATGTTGTAGGATTTTGAGCTAGGATTCTTGCTATGGCTAAGGTTAATTTAGGGTTTTGTCTGGGGTTATGGTCATGGTTAATGTTATGGTTAGGGCTAGGGTTATCATTAGGGTTAGGGTAATATGTTTAGATTCAGGTTAAAGATAGGTTTTGGTATAGGTTAGCACTAGGTTTAGGTTTAGGATTAGGGTTAGGGTTTGAGCTAGCTTAGGTTTAGTGTTAGGTTTAGGTTAACTGTTAGTTCTAGGGTTAGGTTTATGTTGAGGGTTAGGATAGGTTTAGATTTAGGTCTGGTGTTATCATTAGAGTTAAGTTTAGGGTTAGGGTAATGGGTAGCGTTTGAGCTAGGGTTAGGGCTATGTTTAAGGTTAGGATTAGGGCTGGGGTTAGGGTTAGAGTTAGGCCTTGGGTTACTGTAAGGTTAGGTTAGTCAGGGCTAGGGTAGGGTTAGGGTTAGTGTTAGGGCTAGGGTTAGCATTAGATTTAGGGTTATGTTTAGTGTAAAGGATAGAGTTAGAGCTAGGGTTTTGGCTATGGTTACAGTTAGGATTAGGGCTAGGGTTAGGGTGAAGTTTAGGTTTTGGGCTAGGGTTATATTTAGGGTAAGTTTTTGGGTTTGAGCTAGGGTTAGGAATAGGACAAGGCTTAGGGTTAGGGTTAGAGTTAGGGCTAGGGTTATGGTTAGAGTTATGCTTAGGGTTAGGTTTAGGGCTGCAATTAGGGCTAGGTTTTGTGTGAGGTGTAAGGCTAGTCTTAGGCATATGGGTAATGTAAGAGCTAGAGTTATGGTTATGGCTAGATTTAGAGTTCTTCTAGTATTAGGGTTAGTTTTTGGGTTAGGATAAGGTTTAGAGCTAGAGTTTTTGTTAGGGTAAGTGTCAGGTTTCAGGTTAGGATTAGGTTTAGGGTTAGGTCTAGAATGAGGACTACAGTTAGGTCTAGGGTTAGGGTTAGTGTTTGGTTTAGGCTAAGGGTTATTGTTAGGGCTAAGGCTAGGGTTATCACTATATTTAGGATTTGGTTTAGGTCTAGGGCTAGTGTTAATGTTAGGTTTAGGTATAGGGTTACCGGTAGGGCTAGTGTTAGGTTTCCAATAAGGGTTAGGGTCATGTTTAATTCTAGGTTTAGTGTTAGGGTCAGAATAAGGGTCAGGGTTAGGGTTAGAGTTTTGGTTAACTTTACAGATAGAATGAGGGCTAGGGTTAGGACTAGTAATAGAATTAGGGTTTGGGGTAGGGATAGAATTAGGGTTAGGACTACGGTAGCAATAGGGTGAGGGTTTGACTAAGTGTAACAAATAGGGTATGAGCTAGGGTTAGAACTAGGGTTATGGTTAGGGTTAGGGCAGGGTTAGGGTTAGGGTTAAAGTTAGTGTTAGGGCTTGGATTATGGCTAGGATTTGTGTTAGGTTTAGGGCTATGGCTAATGTAAAAACTGGCATTATGATTAGGGCTAGTTTTAGGGTTATGTTTAGGGCGAGATCTAGTATTAGAATTAGGTTTAGGGATATGGTGATGTGTAGAGCTAGGGTTAGTGTTGGGGTCAGAGTCAGAGTTAGTATTAGTTCTAGTGTTAGGGTTAGGACTCGAATTAGGGCTAGGGTTAGGGCCAGGTGTAGAGTTAGGATTTGGTTTAGGTTAAGGGTTAGAGTCAGTGCTATGGCTTGGTTTTGCTTGAGGGATAGGGCTAGAGTTAGGGCTAATTTTCAAATTAGCATTAGGGTTAGAGCTAGTGTTAGGGTATGGTTTAGGCTTATGGTTAGGGTTAGATTTAGAATTAAGGTTAGATCTAGTTTTAGGGCTACATCAAAGGTAAGGGCTATGGTTAGGTCTAGGGTTAGGGCTAGGGTTTGAGTTATCATAAGGGATAGGCTTAGAACTAGGGATACGGCTAGGGCGAGAGTTAGTCTTAGTGTTAGTGTTAGATTTAATGTTAGAATTAGGGCTTAATTAGGGCTAGGATTAAATCTAGGGTTATTATTAAGGCTGAGCCTAGGTTTATGGCAAGGGTTATGGTTATGGTTATGGTTATGGTTATGGTTAGGTATGATGTTATAGCTAGCTTTATAACTAGAGCAATGGTTAAATTTAGTGTTAGGTCTATGGTTAGGGTTAGGGTTAGCATTAAGGCTAAGATTAGGGCTAAAATTAGGGCAAGAGTTTGTTTTAGGGTTAGGGCTTCATTAGGACTAGGGGTAATATCAGGTCTAGGGTTATGGTTAGAGATAGTTTTAGGGTTAAGATTATTAGGGTCAGGATTAGGTTTATGGATATGGTTAGGTTTAGGGTTCAGGTTAGGTTTAGGGTAATTTATAGGTTTAGGGTTAGGAATAGGTTTAGGCTTATCCTAGGGTTAGCATTAGGGTTAGGATTAGGATTAGGGTCACAGCTAGGGTGAGGGCTTGGTTTATGGTCAGGAATTAAGGGTAGGGTTAGGGTTAGGTTTGGGGTTATGCAAGGGTTAGGGTTAGGTTTAATTTTAGGGTTAGAAGTAGGAATAGGACTAGGGCGAGTGTTAGAGTTAGTCTTAGGGCTAGGGTTAAGTTAGGTTTAGGGCTAAATTAGGGCTAGGATTAGGTCTAGCATTTGTGTTCGGGTTAGGCCTAGTTTTAGGCTTAGGTTTAGGTTTAGGGATAGGGTTAAGTTTAGGGGAAGGAATGGGTTTAGAGCTAGTTTTAGGGCTAGATCTAAGGTTAGAATTTTGGTTAGGGCTAGGAATAGAGTTTGGTTTAATAATAAGGCTAGGTTTAGGGCTAGGATGAGGGCTAGGGTTTGTTTTAGGGTTATGGGAAGAATTAGGGCTAGGGCTAGTGTTAGGTCTAGGCTTATGTTAGGGATAGATTGAGGGTTAGATTTATGGCTAGGTCTAGAGTAAGGGTTAGGTTTAGGGTAAGGGTCAGGATTAGAACTAGGGATATTACTTGGGTTAGAATTAGGTTTTGGGTTTGGTTTAGGTTAGGGTTTAGGGTTAGAGATTAAACTAGCATTAGGGTTTGGTTAGGGTAATGATCGGTTTAGGTTTAGGTTTCATGTTAGGTGTAGGGTAATTGATAGGGTTATAGTTAGCAAAAGGTTTAGGGTTAAGCCTAGGGTTAGCCTTCGGGTTATGGTTGTGCTTAGGGTAATTGATAGGTTTAGGGCTAGGGTTATGGTTAGTATTAGGGCTACAGTTAGTATTAGGCCTAAGAATAGGGTTAGATTTAGGTTTAGGGTAGGATTTAGAGTTTGAGCTAGGGTTAGCACAAGGGCAAGCATTAGTTTTAGGATTAGGTCTAGGTTATAGTTACAGATAGGGTCAAGGTTAGTGTTAAGGCTAGGGCTAGGGTTATCGTTAGGTTTAGGGTATTAGATTCTGTTTGATTTTGTGTTAGGTTTAGGGTTAGAGATAGGTTTCATCTTAAGGTTAGGTTTAGGGATAGGTTGAGGGTTAGGTTTACGGTAATGTTTAGGGTTTGAGCAAATGTTAGCTCTATGGGAAGGGTTAGGTTTATGGTTATGTCTAGGGTTAGGGTTAGGGTAGATTTAGGGTAAGGGCTAGGGTTATCATCATGGTTAGGGTTAGGGTTAGGGGTAGAGTAATGAGTAGGGTTATAGCTAGGGTTAGGACTAGGGTTATCATTAAGGTTAGGGTTAGGGTTAGGATAATATGTAGGTTTAGAGTTAGGGTTAGGGATAGTTTTAAGGTTAGGATTAGGGCTAGGGTTAAGGTTAGGTTTAGGTTTAGGCCATGGGTTAGTGTTAGGGTTAGGTTAAGTTTAATGGTTAGGGATTGAGCTAGTGTTTGGACTAGGAAAAGGATTAGGGTTGGATTCAGTGTGAGGGTTAGAGCTAGAGTTAGCGTTAGGGTTAGGCTAAGGGATAGAGTTAGAGGTAGGTTTTGGCCTATGGTGATGGCTAGTTTCAGGTTAGTGATATGGCTAGGTCTGGTGTTAGGCTTATGTTTTTTGTTAGGATAGGGTTTAGAGCTAGGGATTTTTTTTAGGGTAAGGGTCAGTTTTCGGGTTAGGGTTAGGTTTTGTGTTAGGGCCAGCATTAGGACTAGGGTTTTGTTTAGGGGTAGTGTTAGTGTTTTGGTTAAGTTAAGGGTTATTATTAGGGCTAGGGCTAAGTTTTTCTATAGGGTTAAGCCTAGAGTTATCACTAGCTGAAGGATTAAGTGTAGATCTACGTCTAGTGTTAGAGTTAAGTTTAGGTATAGAGTTACAGGTAGTGCTAAGGTTAGGGGTCGGTTTCGTTTTAGGGTCAGGTTCATACCTATGGTTAGTGTTAGGGTCAGAATAAAAATCAGGGTTAGGTTTAGGGTTTGGGATAGTGAGAGAGATAGATTGAGAGTTAGGGTTAGGACTAATAATAGAGTCATGTTTTGGGTTAGGCAAAGAATTAGGTTTAGGACTAGGGAAGCTGTAGGGTTAGAGTTCAGCTTAGAGAAAGGGATAGGGTTAGGGCTAGTGTTAGGGAAAGTGTTAAGGCTAGGGTTAGGGCTAGGGCTATGGTTAGGGTTAGGGTTAAAGCTAGGGTTAGAGCTCGGATTAGGGCTAGGCTAGTTTTTGTGTTAGCCAAAGGACTACGGCTAATGTAAGAATTAGGGTGACAATTAGAGCTAGTTTTAGGATTAGTGTTACATCTAGGTTTAATGTTTGGTTAGGTTTAGGGTTAGGGTTATGTTTAGCATAATGGATAGGTTAGGGTTAGCAAATGTGTTAAGGTTAGGCAGAGGGGTAGCATTAGGGTTTGGTTAGGGTTAGGGTAATGGATAGGGTTAGAGCTATGGTTAGTGCTATGTTTAGTGTTAGGGTTAGTGTTAGGGTTAGATTTAGGGTTAGTGCAAGGATTAAAGTTAGGGTTAGGTTTAGGGTAAGAGTTAGGACTTGGTTTAGGTTTAGACTTAGGATTAAAACTAGGGTTGGGGCTTGCATTAGGGCTAGGTTTTGGAATACATTAGGGCTAGTGTTAGGGATACAGCTAATGTAATAACTAGGGTTAAGGTTAGGGCTAATTTTAGGGTTAAAGTAATGGCTAAGACTAGTTTTCTTGATAGGTTTAAGTTCAGAGTGATGTTTTGAGCTAGCATTAGTGTTAGGTTCAGAGTCAGGCTCAGGGTTAGTTTTAGGGTTGGGGATAGGACTCAAATTAGGGGTAGGCTTAGGGCTAGATGTGGGGTTAGGATTTGGTTTAGGTTAAAGGTTAGGGTTAGTTCTATGGCTCATTATGTTTTAGAGCTAAGGCTAAAGTTAAGGGTAGTTTTATGATTAATGTTAGTGTTATTGCTAGTGATAGGGTGAGTTTAGGCTTAGGGGTATATTTACAGTTATGGTTAATTATAGGCTTAGTTCTATGGCTAGGGTTAGGGCTAAGGTTAGGTCTAGTGTGTGGGATATGGTAAAGGATAAGGTTAGAACTAGGAATAGAGCTAGGGCTAGAGTTAAAGTTAGTCTTTAGGCTAGGGTTAGGGTTAGGTTTAAGGCTAAATTAGGGCGAGAAATATGTCTAGAATTGGTATTAGGGTTAGGCCTATGGTTAGGGCTATGTTTAGGGTTAGGTTTAGGGTTAGGTTTAGGGGAAGGGATGGGGTTATAGCTAGGTTTAGGTCTAGGGCGATGATTATAATTAGTTTAGGATTAGGGTTAGGTTTGTGTTAGGATTAAAGCTAGATTTGGTGTTAGGATGAGGGCTAGGGTTTGTGTTTGGGTAAGGATAAGTTTTAGGGATAGGGATAATTTCAGGTTTAGTGTTATGGCTAGGGATAGTTATAGGATTAGTTTCATGTCTAGGTCAAATATTAGGTTTAGGGTAAGGGCCAGGTTAAGAGTAAGGTGTATTTTTAGGATCAGGATCAGGTTTTGGGTTTATGTTAGGTTAATTATTAGGGTTAGGGCTCAAATTAGTGTTAGGGTTAGAATTACGGTTAGGTTAATGGATAGGTTTAGGTTTAGGATTCAGGTTAAGATTAGGGTAATTGGTAGGGTTAGTTAGGGTTCATGATAGGGTTAGGGTTAAGCCTAGGGTTAGCATTTGGGTTAGAGTTATTGTTAGTGTAATGAATAGAATTAGAGCTATGTTTAGGGCTAGGGTTTTGGATGTGATTAGGGCTAGAGTTAGGGTTAGGGTTAAGGCTAGAGCTAGGATTTGGTTTGGGGTTAGGTTTAGGGTACAGGTTAGATTTTGAGCTAGGGTTAGTGCTAGGGTGAGGTTTAGCTTTAGGTTATGTCTAGGGTTAGATTTATGGTTAAGGTTATGGTTAGTGTTAGTGTTAGGGCTAAGTTTATCTTTAGAGTTAGGGTAATGGATAGGGTTAGATATCATGTTAGTGTTAGGGGTAGTTTTAGGTTTAGGGTTAGTGTTAGGGTTTGGGCTAGGGTTAGTGTTAGAGTAAGGGTTAGGGTTTTATCTAGGTTTAAGGCTATGATCAGAGTTAGGTTTAGGGTTAGGTCTAGGATTATGTTTAAAGTTAGGATTAGAGCTAAGGTTATCATTAGGGTTAAGGTTCGGTTTAGGGTAATGAATAATTTTAGAGATAGATTAGGGTTAGTGTTAACATTATGATTAGGGCTAGGATTAGGATTATGTTTAGGGATAGGGCTATGGTTATGTTTAGGTTTCAGTTTGGGGTTTTATCTAGGGTTAGGTCTAAGGCGAGGGTTAGGGTTAGTGTGAGGGTTAGGCTTAGGGTAAGGAATAAGGTTAGGTTAGATTTAGGGTTGCGGTTTGGGTTATAATTAGGCCTAGGTTTAGGGCTAGGTTTTGTGTTAGATTTAGAGCTAGTTTTAGTGCTATGGAAATGTAAGGGCTAGGGTTAAGTTTACGGTTATGGCTAGGTCTAGCATTAGGTTTAAGTTTCGGTTAGGGTCAGTTTTATAGCTAGGGTTAGTGTTAGTGTTAGGGTCTGTGTTTGGATTAGGGTTAGGGTTAGGGCTAGAGGCAGAATTAGGATTGATTTGATCTAGAGGTAAGGTTAGTGTTTGGTTTAGGCTAAGGGTTATCACTAGAGCTAGGGCTAGGTTTTTGTTTAGGTATTGGTTAAAGATATGGCTAGATTTAAAATAAGGTTTAATCTAGGGCTAGTGTTAGGGTTTGGTTTAAATATAGGGTTTTGGGTAGGGTGAGTGTTAGGGTTTGGTTTAGGTTTACAGTCAGAATAAGGGTCAGAGTTAGCGTTAGGTTTTGAGTTATAGTTATAACAAGAATGAGGGCTAGGTTTAGGACTAGTAATAGGGTTAGGGTTTGGGTTAGACTAAAGATTAGTTTTAGGACTAGGGTTAGCCTTAGGGTTGGGGTTTGGCTTAGGGTAAAGGTTAATGTTAGAGTTAGGGTTAGAGCTAGGTTTCAGGTTAGGTTTAGGGCTAGTGTTAGGGTAGGGTTAGGGTGAAAGGTAGGGTTAGGTCTCAGATTTGGGCTAGGTTTTGGTTAGCATTTGGTTTAAGGTTACAGCTAATGTATGATCTAGGGTTATGATTAGAACTAGTTTTAGAATTAGGGTAAGGAGAAGGTTTAGTGTTAGGGTAAGGTTTGTGTTCAAGGTGATTTTTAAAGTTAGGGTTAGTGTTAATGTCAGAAACAAGTTCAGGGGTAGTTTTAGAGTTAAGATTAGGACTCGAATTAGGGCTAGGCTTAGGGCTCGATGTAAGGTTAGGGTTTGGTTTAGGAAAAAGTTTAGGGTTAGTGTTATGGCTCAGTTTTGTTTTATGGCTAGGCCTATGGTTAGGGCTAGTTTTAGGATTAGCATTAAGGTTATAGCTAGTGTTAGGGTTAGGTTTAACTGTAGAATTAGGGTTATATTTAGAGTTAGGTTTAGATCTAGAGTTAGGGCAAGGTGTAAGATTAAGGATAGGGTTATTCTAGGCTTAGGGCTAGGAATAGGGTTATGGTAAGTGATAGGGTTAAAATTAGGGATCGGGCTAGGGTGAGAGTTATAGATAGTCTTATAGCTAGGGTTAGGGTTAGGGTTAGGATTAGGGCTAGGTTTAGTGTTATGGTTAGACCTAGGTTTAAGTTTAGGGATAGGGTTAGGGTTTGTGTTATGTTTAGTGTTTGGGTTATGTTTAGTGTTAGGGTAAGTGTTTGGGTTATGTCTAGGGTAAGTGATGGGGTTATAACTAGGTTTAGGGCTAGGGAAAGGGTTAGAATTAGGTTTAGGGTATAATTAAGGCTAGGTTTTGGGCTAGGATGAGAGCTAGTGTTTGTATTAGAGTTAGGGTTAGGATTAGGGCTAGGGCTAATGTCAGGTCTAGGGTTAAGATTAGGGATAGGTTGCATGTTATAATTATGGTTAGGTTTAGTGTAAGGGTTAGATTTAGGGTAAGGGTCAAGTTTACAACTATGTTTATTATTAAGGTCAGTGTATGGCTTAAGGTTTGGTTTAGGTTAAGGTTTAGGATTAGGGCTCTATTTAGCATTAGGGTTAGAGTTAGGGTTAGGGTAATGAATAGGCTTAGGGTTAGGGTTCAGGTTAGTTTTAGGGTAATGTGTAGGTTTAGGGATTATGATACGGTTAGGGTTAAGCCTAGGATTAGAATTAGGGTTAGGATTATGTTTAAGGTAATTAATAGAATTAGAGATAGGATTAGGGCTAGGGTTATGGTTATGACTAGGGCCAGGGTTAGGGTATTGGATAGAATTAGGGTATGGTTAGGGCTGTAGTTAAGGTTAGGATTAGGGATACTGTTAGGTTAGGGTTTGGAATAGGGCTAGGGTTATGTTCAGGGTAAAGATTAGGGTTTGAGCTAGGGTTAGGTCTAAAGGGAGGCTTAGGGTTTAGGGCTAGGGTTAGGTTTAGAGTTACACTTATGGCTATGTTTAGGCCTAGGATTAGGGCTAGGTTATGTGTTAGTTTAGGACTAGGGTTAGGGCCATGGTTAATGTAAGAGCTAGGTTTATGATTAGGGCTAGTTTTAGGTTTAGGGTTATTGCTAGATCTAGTGTTAGGATTAGGTTTTGGGTTAGGGTGAGCTTTGGAGTTAGAATTAGAGCCAGTGTTAGGGTATGGGTTAGGGATAGTTTTAGGGTTAGGGTTAAAACTAGGGTTAGCACTCAGATTAGGGCCAGGTTGTTGTTTAGTTTAGGGCTAGTATTAGGCCTACAACTAATGTATGAAACAGGGTTATGATTAGAGCTATTTTTTGGGTAAATGTTACATCTAGGTCAAGTGTTATGGTTAGGGTTAACATTAGCATAATGTTTAGAACTAGGGTGTTAGGGTCGGGGTCAGTGTTCAGGTTATAGATAGGGTTAGAGTTAAACCCAGAATTATCACTAGAGTTAGGTCTAGGGGTAGGTTTAGTGTTTGCGTTAGGTTAAGGTTTATCATTAGGGTTAGGGCTAGGTTTATGTTTAGGTATAGGGCTATAGATATGGCTAGATTTAGGATTAGCTTAAAGTGTAGGGCTAGTTTTAGGGTTAGGTTTAGGTACAGGTTTATTGCTAGTGCTAGTGTTAGGGTTTGGTTTAGGGTTAAGGTCAGGTTTAGACATACGGTTACCATTAGGGTCAGAATAAGTGTCAGGGTTAGGGTTAGGGTTTGGGTTATTGTTAGAGCTAGAATGAGGGCTAGGGTTAGGACTAGTAATAGGGTAGGGTTTAGGTTAGGCTAAAGATTAGGTTTAGGACTAGGGTTAGCATTAGGGTTAGGGTTGGCTTAGGGTAAGGGATAGGATTAGAGCTAGGTTAGGGCTATGTTTAGGGTTAGGGTTAGGGCTAGTTGTAGTTTTAGGTTTAAGGTTAAATTTAGGGTTAGGTCTTGCATTAAGGCTAGGTTTTGGTTAGAGTTAGGACTAGGGTTAGAGTTATGGCCAATGTATGGAATAGGGTTATGATTTGGGCTAGTTATAGGATTAGGGTTAGGACTAGGTCTAGTGGTAGGCTTAGGTATAATATTAGGGTGATGTTTAGAGCTATGGTTAGTATTAGGGTCAAATTCAAGATCAGAGTAGTTTTAGGATTAGGGTTTGGACTGGATTTAGGGCTAGGGTTAGGTCTAGGTGTAGGGTTAGTTTTGGATAGAGGTTTAGTTTTAAAATTAGGTGTATGGCTCAGTTTTGTTTTAGGGTAGAGCTATGGTTAGGGCTTGTGTTAGGCTTAGGTTTAAGCTTAGGGTTAAAGTTAGATTTAGATTTAGGATTAGATTTAGGGTTAGGTCTAGGGCTAAGGATAGAGCTACGGTTAGATCTTGGTTTATGGCTAGGATTAGGGTTATGGTAAGGGATAGGGTTATAACTAGGAATAGGGCTAGTGTGAGAGTGAGAGTTAGTCTTAGGGCTAGGCTTAGTGTTTGGTTAGGTATAGGGCTTAATTAGGGCTAGGAGTAGGGCTAGGTTTATGGTTATGCTTAGGCCTAGGGTTAGTTTTAGGCTTAGGGTTAGGTTTAGTGTAAGCGATAGGGTTAGAGCTAGGGATAGGGATAGGGTGAAGGTTAGAATTAGGGTTAGGGCTAGGGTTTCATTAGAGTTATGATTAAGGCTAGGTTTAGGCCTAGGATGAGGGCTAGGGTTTGTGTTAGGTTTAGGCTAGGATTAGTGATAGGGCGAATGTCAAGTCTAGGGTTACAGTTAGGGATAATTTTAGGGTTAGGTTAATGGCTATGTTTAGTATAAGGGTTAGGTTTAAGGTAAGGGTCAAATTTAGAGCTAGGGGTATTTTTAGGGTCAGGGTCAGATTTAGGGTTTTGGTTAGGTTAGGGTTTAGTGTTAGGGCTCAAATTAGCATTAGGGTTTGTGTTAGGGTAATGATAGGCTTTGGATTAGGGTTCAGGTTAGATTTAGCATAATGGATAGGGTTACGGTGAGGAATAGTGTTAGATTTAGGCTTAGGGTTAGCATTATAATTAGGGTTAGTGTTAGAACTCAAATCAGGGCTAAAGTTTGTACTAGGTGTATGGTTAGGTTTTGGTTTAAGTTAAGGTTTAGGGATATGGTTTGTTTTTTTAGGATTAGGGATATGGTCACGGCTAGATTATGGTTTAGCATCAGAGTTAGGGCTAGTGTTAGGTTGAGGTTTAGGCTTGGGTTAGGGTTTGATTTAGAGTTAGGGTTTCATCTAGGGTTAAGGCTAGGGCTAGGGTTAGGGTGAGGGTTATGGTAATGAATATGGTTAGAACTAGGGATATGTCTAAGACGAGAATTAGAATTAGTCATAATAGTAGTCTTAGGGTTAGGTGTAGTGTTAGGGAAAAATTAGGGCTAGTATTAGGGCTAGGGTTAGGGTTAGGATTAGGGCTAAATTATTCCTAGGATTAGGGATAGGGTTAGTGTTAGCATTAGGGCTAAATTAGGGCTAATATTAATGCTATTAATTGTTAGGATTAGACCAAGGGGTTGGTCTAGAGTTAGGGTTAGTGTTGGGGTTAAGGTTAAGTTTAGGGGAATGGGTGGTGTTATAGCTAGATTTAGGGCTAGGGTGAGGGTTAGAATTAGGATTAGGCCAAGGGTTATGGTTCAGATTAGGATTAAGGCTAGGTTTAGGGCTAGATAAGGCTGAGGTTTCTGTTAGGGTTGCAGCTAGGACCAGGTTTAGGGCTAACATCAGGTCTAGGGTTAATGTTAAGGATAGTTTTAGGGTTAGGTTATGGCTAGGTCTAGTGTAAGAGGTAAGTTTAGGTTAAAGGTCAGCTTTAGGGCTAGGGTTATTATTAGAGTCAGGGTCAGGTTCAGGGTTACCATATGGTTTAGCTTAAGGTTTAGGATTAGGGCTCAAATTAGCTTTAGGGTTAGGGTAATGGATAGGGTTTATTTTAGGTTTCAGTTAAGGTTTAGGGTAATAGATGGATTAGGTTTAGTGATTGGGTTAGGGTTAGCATTAGAGTTCGGGTTATGTTTAGTGTAATGCATAGGTTTATAGCTAGGGTTAGAGCTAGGTTATGGTTTGGATTAAGTCTATGATTAGAGCTAGGTTTAGGGATAGGGCTAGGGTGTGGTTAAGGGTAAGTTTCAAGGTTAGGGTAAGTGTTATATTTAGGGCCAGGGTTATGGTTAGGTTAGGGTAAGGGTTAGTATTTGATCTAGGCTTAAGGCTAGGGAGAGGGTTAGGTTTAGGTTTAGGTCTAGGTTTACATTTATGGTTAGAGTTAGGTTTAGTGTTAGGGATAGGTTTTTACTTAGGGTTAGTGTTAGGGTTAGGGTAATGGATAAGTTCAGAGCTAAAGTTCAGGCTACGTTTAACGTTAGGATTAGGGCTAGGGTTAGGGTTAGAGTTTGGGATAGGGCTAGGGTTCTGTTTAGTGTAAAGGTTAGGCTTTGAGTTAGGTTTGGGTCTAAGGTGAGGCTTAGTTTAGGGATAGGTTGAGGGTTAGGGTTAGGCTTAAGGTTATGCTTAGAGCTAAGTTTAGGCCTAGGATTAGTGCTAGGTTTTGTGTTAGGTTTAGGGCTAAGGTTAAGCCTATGGGTCATGTAAGAGCTAGGGTTATGTTTAGGGCCAGTTTTAGGGTTAGGGTTATGGATAGGTCTAGTGTTAGGTCTAGGTTTTGGGTTAGTGTCAGGTTTAAAGCTAGGTTCAGTGTTACAATCAGGGTCAGTATTTGGGATAGGGCTAGGGTTAGGGTTAGAGCCAGAATTAAAACTAGGTCTATGTCTAGGGGTAGGGTAAGTGTTTGGTTTAGGTTAAGAGTTATTGTTAGGGCTAGTGCTAGGTTGTTGTTTAGGTCTAGGACTAGAGTTATAGCTATATTTAGGATTAGCTTTGGGTCTAGGTCTAGTGTTAGGCTTAGGTATAGGTATAGGGTTACCAGTAGGGCTAGTGTTAGGGTTTGGTTTAGGGTTAGGGTCAGGTTTAGACCTAGGGTTACTCTTAGGGTCAGATGAGGGTCAGGGTTAGGTTTAGAGGTAGAATGAGGGCTAGGATTAAGACAAATATTACAGTTAAAATTAAGCTAAGGATTAGGATTAGGAATAGGGTTAGCATTTGGGTTAGGGTTTGGCTTAGTGTAAGGAATATGGTTAGAGTTAGGTTTAGGACTAGTTTTAGCGTTAGGGTTAGGGCTAGTATTAGGGTTAATGCTAGGGTTAGGGCTCGAATTAGAGGTAGGATTTGTTTAAGGTTAGGGCTAGTGTTAGGAAAATGACTAATGTAAAAACTAGGAATATGGTTAAGGCTAGTTTTAGAGTTAGGTTAAGACTAGATATAGTGTTAGGGTTAATTTAAGGTTAGGTTGACATTTAGATATAGGATAAGAGTTAGGGTCAGTTTCAGGGTCAGGGTTAGCTTTAGAGTTTGTTTTAGGGCTAGTTGTAGGTTTAGGGTTTGGTTTAGGTTAAGGGTTAGAATTAGGGATATGGCTTTGTTTCTATTTATGGCTAGGGCTAGGGATAAGGCAAGTTGTACAATTAGCATTATGGTTAGGGGTAGTGGTAGGGTATGGTTTATGCTTATTGTTACAGTTAAATTTAGAGTTAGGTTTAGATGTAGACTTAGGCTTAGATATAGGGTTAGGATTAAGGCTAAAGATATAACTAGGGCTAGGTCTAGGGCAAGAGTTAGAGTTAGTCTTATGGCTAGGTTTAGGGTTAGAATAGGATTAAATAAAGTCTAGGATTAGCACTTGGCTTTATTTTAGGCCTAGGTTTAAGGTGAGGGTTAGGGGTAGGATTAGGGTTAGTTTTAGAGTACAAGATGAGGTTTTAGGTAGGTTTAGGGCTAGGTCGAGGATTAGAATTTGGTTAGGGCTCGGGTTATGGTTCATGTTAGGATTAAGCCTAGGTTTAGGGCTAGGATTATGGTTAGGGCTAATTTCAGATCTAGTGTTAGGATTAAAAATTGTTTTAGGGTTAGGCTTATGGCTACGTCTAGTGTAAGGATTAGGTTTAGTGTTAGGGTCAGGTTTAGAGCTAAGGGTATTATTAGGGTCAGGGTTGTGATTAGTATTTTGGAAAGGTTAAGGTTTAATGTTAGTGCTCAATTAGCATTAGAGTTAGGATAGGGTAAAGATAGTGTTAGGTTTATGTTTCAGGTTAGGTTTAAGTTAATGGATAGGGTTAGGATTAGGGATACAGTTAGGTTTATGCCCAGATTTAGCATTAGGTTTAGGGTTATGGTTAGGATAAAAGATAGGGTTAGAGATAGGGGTATGGCTAGGGTTATTGTTATGATTATTGATAGGGTTAGGCTTAGGTTTAGGGTTAGAGTTAAATCTAGAATTAGGGCTAGGGTTATAGTTATGATTAGGGATAAGGTTAGGGTTAGGTTTAAATATAGGTATAGGGCTCAGAATAAGTCTAGGTTTTGGGTTAAGTTAAGGCTAGGTTTAGTTTTACAGCTAATGCAAGTACCAGGGTTATAATTAGGGCTAATTTTAGGTTTACGGTTAGGGCTAGGTCTATTGTTAGTTTTAAATTTAGGGTTAGGTTGATGTTTAGAGCTAGGGTTAGTGTTAAGGTCAGAGTTAGGTTCAGGGTTAGTTTTAGAGTTTGGCTTAAAACTCAAATTAGGGATAGAGTTATGGCTAAGTATAGGGTTAGGGCTTAGTTTATATTAAGGGTTAGGGTTAGGTCTTTGGCTTGGTTTTGTTTCAGGGCTAGGGTTAGTGCTAGTTTTAGGATGAGCCTTAGGTTTAGGGCTAGTATTAGGTTTAGGTTTAGGCTTATTGTTAAGTTTAGATTTCGAGTTAGGGTTAGATCTAGGGTTATGTCCAGGGTTGTAAATAGTGCTAGGATTAGACCTACAGTTCATGCTAGGATTAGGGTTCCTGTAAAGTTTAAGTTAGAACTAGTGTTAGGACTAAGGTGAAAGTTAGACTTAAGGGTTAAGGTTAGGAATAGGGCTAAATTAGGTCTAAGATTAGGGATAGGGTTAGTGTTAGGGTTAGGCCTAGGGTTATGTTTAGGGTTATAATTAAGGCTGTGTTTAGGGCTAGGATAAGGGCTAGGGTTTGTGTCAAGGTTAGGGCTAATATCATGGCTAGGGCTAATAACAGTTCTAGGGTTATGCTTAGAGATACTTTAAGTGTTAGTTTTATGGCTAGGTTTACTGTAAGGTTTAGGTATAGGGTAAGAGTGAGGTTTAGATCTAGGGGAATTATTAGGGTCAGTGTCAGTGTTAGGGTTTGTTTTAGGTTTGAGTTTAGGGTTAGGGCTCGAATTAGCATTAGGGTTATGGTTAGCGTAATGATAAAATTAGGCCTAGGGTTCAAGGTCAGTTTAGGGTAATTGATAAGTTTCAGGATACTGATATGTTTAGGGTTAGTCCTTGGGTTAGCATTAGGGTAAGGGATATGTTTAGGGTAATGATACAGTTAGACTTAAGTTTAGGGTTAGGGTTATGGTTAGGATTAAGTCTTGAGTTAGGGTTAGGTTTAGAACTAGGGTAAAGGTTATGGTTATGTTTAGTGTAAGGGTTAGGTTCTCAGCTATGGTTAGGGCTAGGCTGAGAGTTAAGTTCAGAATTAGTTCTAGGGATAGGATTATGGTAGGTTTTTTATGGTTAGGGTTAGGATTAGACCTAGGATTAGTGGTAGGGTGAGTATAAGAGTCAGGGTTAGTGTTACAGTTTTCGATAGGGTTAGATCTAGAATGAGGGCAAGGGTAAGGGCTATTAATAAAGTTAGTGTTTTGGTTAGCCTAAGGATTAGGGATAGGTATAGGGTTACCCTTAGGTTTAGGGTTTTTCTTCAGTAAGGGATTGGTTTAGAGCTGGGTTAGGGCTATGGTTATTGTTAAAGTTAGGGTTAAAGCTAGGTTTAGGGCTCGGATTAGGCCTAGGTTTTGTATTAGGGTTAGGGCTAGGGTTAGGGAAATGACTAATGTAAGAACTAGGGTTACCATTTGGGTTAGTTTTAGTGTTAGGTCTAGGGTTAGGTCTAGTTGTAGTATTAGGGTTTGGTTTAAGTTAATGTTTAGGGTTAGGGCTAATACTCAATTTTGTTTTAGACCTAGGGTTAGGGTTAGGGTTAGTTTTAGTGTTAGGCTTAGGCTAAGGGTTAGGGTTAAATTTGGAATTAGGGTTTGATCTAGGGTTAGGGCTAGGGTTAGGGAAATGACTAATGTAAGAACTAGGGTTACCATTTGGGTTAGTTTTAGTGTTAGGGTATGGATTAGGTTTAGTGTTAGGGTTAGGTTTAAGGTTAGGGTGATATTTATAGCTAGGTTTCGTGTTATAATAGGAATCAGGGTCAGACTTAGTTTTAGGGTTATATTTAGAACTCTAATTATGGCTAGGGTTACTGTTAGGTTTTATTTTAAGGTGAGGGCTGTATTTAGAGCTATAGTGAGTATTAAGATATGAGTCAGGGTCAAGATTAGATTTAAGGTTAGGGTTAGAACTAAAATTAGGGCTAGGGTTAAGTCTAGTTGTAGTATTAGGGTTTGGTTTAAGTTAAGGTTTAGGGTTAGGGCTAATGCTCGGTTTTGTTTTAGTCCTAGGGTTAGGGTTAGGACTAGTGTTGGTGTTAGGCTTAGGCTTAGGGTTAGGGTTAAATTTGGAATTAGGGTCAAATATAGTGTTAAGGATAGAACTAAAAATAGGGCAAAGGTAATGGGTAGGTTTAGGGTATTGTAAGGGATAGGGTTTTAACTAGGGATAGGGCTGGGGTGAGAGTTAGTCTTAGGGCTAGATTTAGGGTTATGGTTAGAGATAGGGCTAAAGTAGGGCTAGGATTAGGGCCAGGTTTAGTATTTAGTTTAAGCCTAGGGTTAGGGTTAGGGTTAAGGTTATGGTTAGGGTTAGGGTTAGAGTTTAGAGTTAGAGTTTAGAGTTTAGGTTTAGAGTTAGGGCAATTGTTAGGTTAAGGGATGGCTTTATAGCTAGGATTAGAGGTAGGGTGAGAGTTAGAATTAGTGTTAGTACTGTGGTTAGGGTTAGGGTTATGATTAAGTCTAGGTTTAGGGCTAGGTTGAGAGCTACAGGCTTTTTATAGGGTTAGAGCTATGATACGTGCAAGGGCTAATTTCAGGTCCAGAATTATGGTTAAAAATAGTTTTATGGTTAGGATTATAGATATGTCTAGTGTAAGGGTTAGGTTACAGTTAGTGTCAGGTTTAGAGCTAGGAATATTATTAGGGTCAACTTCTGTAATAGGGTTTGGGATAGGTTAAGGTTTAAATTAGGGCTCGAATTAGCATTAGGGCTATGGTTATGGTTATGGTAATGGATAGAGTTACAGATCAGTTTAGTGCTAGGTTATAGTTATGATTAGGGCTAGTGTAGGGTTAGGGTTAGGGTTAAAGCTAGGTTTAGGGCTTGGATTAGGGCTAGCTTTGGGTTAAGTTAGTGCTAGGGTTAGGGATATGGCTAATGTAAGTACTAGGGTTATGATTACAGCTAAATTTTGTGTTTTAGGGCTAGATTTAATGTTAGGTTTAGGATTAGGTTTACGGTGATATTTAGACCTCAGGTTAGTGTTATCATCAGAGTAAGGGTCAAGGTTAGTTTTAGGGTTTGACTTAAAACTCGAATTTGGGCTGGGTTTAGGGCTAGGTGTATGTTTATGGCTTGGTTTAGGTTAAGGGTTAGGGTTAGAGCTTTGGTTCGGTTTGGTTTTAGGGCTAGGGTTATGGTTGGGGCAATTTTTAGGATTAGTGTTAGGGTTAGGGCTAGTCTTAGAATTAGGCTTAGGCTTCGGTTTAGGATTAGATTTAGAGTTAGGTTTTTATCTAAGGTTAGTGCTAGGGCTAAGGATAGGGCAAGGGTTAGGACTAGGATTTGGGATAGGGTTAGGGTTATGTGAAGGGATGGGATCAGAACGAGTGATAGGGCCAGTGTGACAGAGTGATTCTTAGGGCTAGGGTTAGGTTTATGGTTAGGAATAGGCTAAATTACATCTAGGGTTAGTGTTAGGGCTAGGGTAAGGGCTAGTTATAGAATTAGCATCAGGGTTAGGGCTAGTTTTAAACTTAGGTATAGAGTTAGGGTTAGACTTAAAGTTAGGTTTTGATCTTGTGTTAAAGCTAGGGCTAAGGATAGGGCAAGGGTGACGACAAGGGTTAGAGTTAGCGTTAGGGTTATGTTTAGGGTAAAGGATGTGGTTTGGGCTAGGTTTAGGGCTAGGGCAAGTATTAGTATTAGGATTAGGGCTAGAGTTAGGGTTAGGGTTATGATTAAGGCTAGGTTTATGGCTAGGATAAGGTTTAGGGTTTGTGTTAGGTTTAGGGATAGTATTAGGGCTAGGGCTAATGGCAGGTCTAGGGTTATATTTAGGACTAGATTTAGTGTTAGGTTTATGGCTTGGTCCAGTGTAAGGGTTAGGTTTAGGGTAAGATTCAGGTTTATATCTAGGATTATTTTTAGGGTCAGGGTCAAGTTTAGGGTTTGGGTTAGGTTAGGGTTTAGGTTTAGAGTAATGACAGGGTTAGATTTAGGGTTTAGGTTTGGGTTAGTGTAATGGATAGGGTTAGTGTTAGGACTACAGTTAGCTTAAAGCTTAGGGTTATTTTTTGGTTAATGGATAGGTTTAGACCTAAGGTTAGGGCTAGGGTTATATATAGGATTAGGACTAGTTTTGGGGTTAGGGTTAAGATTAAGTTTAGGGTTAAAGCTAGGTTCGCAACTTGGATTAAGGCTAGGTTTTGGGTTAGGTTAGGGCTAGGGTTAAGGCTACAGCTAATGTATGAAGTAGGGTTATAATTAGCTCTAGTTATAAGGTTAGGGTTAGGGCTAGGTTTAGTGTTTAGGTTGAGGTTTACAGTGATAATGATGTTTAGTGCCAGGTTTAGTGTTAGGGTATGAGTCAGGGTCAGGGTTATTTTTCTCGTTAGGGTTAGGACTAGAATTAGGGATATGGTTAGGGCTAGGTGTAGGGTTACGTTTTTGTTTAGGTTAAGTACTAGGTCTAGTGTAAGGGTTAGGTATATGGTTAGGGTTACAGCTATGTCTCAGTTTTATTTTAGGGCTAGGGCTAGTGTTCGGGCTAGATTTAGGATTAGCTTTAGCTTTAGGGCTACTGTTAGGTTTAGGTTTAGGTTTAGGGTTGAATTTAGAGTTAGGGTTAGATCTAAGGTTATGGCCTGGGCTATGAATAGGGGTAGGGTTAGACCAAGGGTTAGGGATAGGATTAGGTTTCCAGTAAGAGATAGGATTATAACTAGGGTTGGGTTAGGGTGAAAGTTAGAGTTAGTCTTTGGTCTAGCTTTAGGGTTAGGTTTAGGGATAGGGCTTAATTAGGGCTAAGATTAGAGCTAGGGTTCCTGTTAGGGTTAGGCCTAAGGTTTGGGTTAGGGATAAAATTAAGGCTAAGTTTAGGGCTAGGATAAGAGCTAGGGTTTGTGTTAGGGGTAAGGCTAGGTTTATGGCTAGGGTTAATATCAGATCTAAAGTTAAGGTTAGGAATAGTTTTAGGGTTAGTTTATGGCAAGGTCTAATGTAAGGGTTAGGTATATGGTAAGAGTCAGGTTTAGAGTTAGGGGAATTATTAGGGTCACTGTTAGTGTTAGGGTGTGGTTTAGGTTTGAGTTTAGGGTTAGGGCTCAAATTAGCATTAAGGTTATTGTTAGTGTAATGATTGGGTTTGGTTTATGGTTCAGGGTAGGTTTAGGTTAATTGATTTTGGGAAAGCAATTGGGTTATGGTTAAGCCTAGGGTTAGCATTATGGTAATGGTTATATTTAGGGTAATGAATAGAGTTAGAGTTAAGGTTAGGACTAGGGTTATGGTTAGGATTATGTCTTGTGTTAGGGATAAGATGAGGGTTAGGATTAGGATTATGGTTATGTTTAGCATAAGGCTTAAGTTCTGAGCTACGGTTAGGACTAGGCTGAGAGTTAGATTCAGAGTTATGTCTAGAGATAAGATTATGGTAAATTTTGGGTTAGGGTTGGGGTTAGCATTAGACCTAGGTTTAGTATTAAGGTCAGAATAATGGTCAGGTTTAGGGTTAGGGTTTGAGATAGTGTTAGAGCTAAAATGAGGACTAGGGTTATGACTATTAATAGGATTAATGTTTTGGTTTGTCTAAGGATTAGGGATAGGTCTAGGGTTACTCTTAGGTTTAGGGTTTCACTTAGGGTAAAAGATTGATTTATATCTAGGGCTAGGGCTATGGTTAGAGTTAGAGTTAGAGTTAAATCTAGGTTTAGGGCTCGGTTTAGGGCTAGTTTTTGTGTTAGGTTTAGTGCTAGGATTAGGACAATGGCTAATATAAGAACTAGGGTTACCATTAGGTTTAGTTTTAGGGGTAGGTTTAGTGCTAGGGTTAGTTTTAAGGTTAGGGTGAGATTTATAGCTACTGTTCTTGTTAGGAGAAGAGTCAGGGTAAGGGTTAGTTTTAGGGTTAGTGTGAAGACTTGAATTAGGGCTATTTTTAATGTTAGTGTTCAGTTTGAATTTAGGGAGATGTTTAGAGCTACAGTGAGTGTCAGGATTAGTTTAAAGTGATACTTAGGACTTGAATTAGGACTAGGTTTAGGTCTAGGTGTAGTTTTAGAGTTTGGTTTAAGTTAAGATTTGGGGTTACAGCTATTGCTTGGTTTGGGTTTACTGCTAGGGTTATGGTTAGGCAAGTTTTACAATTATCATTAGGATTAGGGCTAGTGTTAGTGTTAGGCTTAGGCTTAGATTTAGAGTTAGGGTTAGGGCTGGGACTAACTTTAGGGCAAGTGTTAGGGCTAGGTTTAGGTTTATGGTAGCGAGTAGGGACAGTACTAGGGATTGAGCTAGGCAAGAGTTAGAGTTAGTCTTAGGGCTAGGGTTAGGGTAGGGTTAGAGATAGAGCTAAATTAGGCCTAGGTTTAGGGCTGGGTTTTGTGTTTATCTTAAGCCTATGGTTAGGGTTAGGGTTAGGTTTAAATTTAGGGGAAGAGATGATGTTATAGCTATGTTTAGATGTAGGGTGAATGTTATAATTAGGGTTAGGTGTAGGGCTAGATTTATGGTTATGATTAAGGCTAGGTTTAGGGCTAGGATGAGGGCTGGGGTAAGGCTAGGATTAGGACTAGGGCTAATTTTAGGTCCAGAATTATGGTTAAAGATAGTTTTAGGGTTAGGTTTATGGCTACGTCTAGGCTAAAGTTAGGTGTTGGGTTACGGTCAAGTTTAGAGATAGTGGTATTATGAGGGTCAAGTCTGGGTTAGGGTTTGGGATAGGTTAAGGTTTCAAGTTGGGCTTGAATTAGTGTTAGGGTTATGGTTAGGGTAATGATAGGGTTAGGTTTAAGATTCATGAGGGTTTAGGGTAATGGAAGCGTTAGGATTCAGGATAGGGTTAGGTTTATGCCTAGGGTTATCATTATGGTTATGGTAGTGGATAGAGTTAGAGATCAGTTTAAGGCTAGCATTATGTTTACAATTAGGGCTAGTGTTAGGGTTAGTTTTAAAGCTAGGGTTAGGGCTCAAATTAGGGCTAGATTTTCAGTTATGTTAGGGCTAGGGTTAGGGTTACAGTTAATGTAAGTACTATGTTTACAATTAGGGCTACTTTTAGGGTTTAAGTTCTAGTTTTAGTGTTAGGGTTAGTTTTCAGGTTAGGGTGATGTTTAGAGCTAGTAGTGTTAGGGTCAGTGTCAGGTTCAAGGTTAGTTATAGTGTTCGGCTTCCAACTCATATTAGGGCTAGGTTTAGGTATAGGTGTAAGGTTAGTGTTTGGTTTAGGTTAATGGTTAGTGTTAGAGCTATGGCTTGGTTTTGTTTTAGGGCTAGGACTAGGTTTAGGGCTAGTTTTAGGATTAGTGTCATTGTTTGGGCTAGTGTTAGGATTAGGCTTAGGTTTTGGATTAGGGCTAGATTTAGAGTTATGTTTTGCCTAAGGTTAGTGCTAGGGCTAAGGATAGGGCAAGGGTTAGCAACAGGTTTAGGGCTAGGATTAGGGTTACGGTAAGGGATAGAGTTAAAACGAGTGATGGGGCTAGTTTGATAGTTAGAGTTAGGTCTCAGTGCTAGGGTTAGGGTTAGATTTAGGGATAGGGCTAAATTATGGCTAGGGTCATGTTAGGGCTAGGTTTAGGGCTAGTTTTGGGATTAGCATTAGGTTTAGGGCTACTTTTAGTGTTAGGGTTAGGCATCGAGTTAGGTTTAGATTTAGAGTTAGGTTTCAATCTAGGGTTAGTTCTAGGGCTAAGGATAAGGCAAGGGTTACCACTAGGGTTAGGGTTAGAGTTAGGGTTTAGTTTAGTGTAAGGGATGTGGTTATAGCTAGGTTTAGGGCAAGGGTGAGGGTTAGTATTAGGGTTAGAACTAGGGTTAGGGTTAGGGTTATGAATAAGGCTATGTTTAGTGCTAGTATGAGGACTACAATTTGTTTTAGGGCTTGGGATAGCATTAGGGTAGGGCTATGTCAGGTCTAGGGTTACAGTTAGGGACAGATTTAGTGTTAGGTTTATGGCTTGGTCCAGTGTAAGGGTTAGGGTTTTAGTTAGGGTCAGTTTTAGATCTAGGGTTATTTTAGAGGGTCAGCAACAGGATTAGGTTTAGCTTACGTTAGTATTTAGGTGAAGTGCTCGAATAGTGTTAGATTTAGGGTTAGGTTAATGTCCAGATTTGGATTATGGTTTAGGTTTGGTTTAGTGTAATGGATAGGGTTAGGGTTAGGCCTACGGTTATCAAAAAGTTTAGGGTTATCATTAGGGTAATGGATAGGGTTAGCTCTAATCTTAGGGCTAGTGTTATGTAAAGGATTAAGGCTAGTGTTTGGGTTTTGGGTTAGGTGTAAGTTTCAGGTTAAAGCTAGGTTTAGGACTCAGATTAAGGCTAGGTTTTGGGTTAGATTAGGGCTAGGGTTAAGGCTACTGCTAATGTATAAAGTAGGTTTATGTTTACAGCTAGTTATAGGGTTAGAGTTAGGTCTAGGTCTAGTGTTAAGTTTAGGTTTATGGTGATGATGATGTTTAGAGCCAGAATTAGTGTTAGGGTCAGAGTCAGGGTCAGGGTTAGTCTTCGGGTTAGGGTTAGACAATAATTAGGGATAGGGTTAGGGCTAGGTGTAGGGTTATGATTTGGTTTATGTTAAGGGTTAAGGTTAGGGCTATGACTCGGTTTTGTTTTAGGGCTAGGGGAAAGGGTAGGGCTAGTTTTAAGATTAGTTTTAGGATTAGGGCTAGTGTAAGTGTGAAGTTTAGGCTTAGGTTAAGTGTTAGGGTTAGGAGTAGAGTTATGGATACATTTAGTTTTAGGATTAGGGTTAGATTTAGACTTAGGTTTAGATCTAGGTTTTGAGATAGGGCTAAGTATAGGGCTAGGGTTGGCTAATTTTAGGGCTAGGTGTATGGTGAAGATAAGGGATAGCGTTAGAACTAGGTATAGGACTAGTGTGAGAGTTTGAGTTAGTCTTAGGGCTAGGGCTAGGGTTAGGAATAGGGGTAAATTAGGGCTTGGAATTCGGCTAGGATTTGTGATATATTAGGCCTAGGTTTTGGGCTAGGGTTAGTGTTAAATTTAGGGTTAGGGTTAGGTTTATGTTAAGGGATGGGGATATAGCTAATTTTAGGACTAGGGTGAGGACTGGGATTAAGTTTAGGGTTAATTTTAGGGTTAGGGTTATGATTAAGATGAGGTTTATGGCTAGGATGTAGGCTAAGTTATGTATTAGGGTTAGGGCTAGGATAAGAACTAGGGCTAATGTCAGGTGTAGAGTAGAGTTAGGGATAGTTTTAGGGTTAGGATTATGGCTAAGTCTACTGTAAAGGTTATGTTTCTTGTTAGGGTCAGGTATAGAGCTATGGGTATTATTACATTCAGAGTCAAGGTTAGGGTTTGAATTAGGTTAAGATTTAGGTTTAGGGCTCAAATTAGTCTTACGTTTAGGGATCTGGTAATGACACAGTTAGTTTTAGGGTTCCGATTAGGTGTAGGTTAATGGATAGGGTTAAGGCTAGTGCTAGGATTAGGGTTCTGCCTAGGGTTAGTATAAGGATTATAGTTATTTTAGGGTAATGAACAGGGTTAGAGCTAGGGGTAGAACTAAGGTTATGGTTAGGATTAGGTCTAGAGTTAGGCTTAGGGTTATGGTTAGGGCTAGGGTTATTGTTAGGGTTAACTTTAGGGTTAAAACTAAGGTAGGGCTTGGATTAGGGCTAGGTTTTGAGATAGGTTAGGGCTATGGCTAATGTAAGCACTAGCATAATGATTAGAAATAGTTTTATGGTTAATGTTAGGGCTAGGTGTAGTTTTAGGGTTAGTTTTATGGTTAGGGTGAAGTTTAGAGCTAGGGTTAATGTTAGTGTCAGGGACAGTGTCAGGGTAGGGTAATGGTTAGGGTTAAAGCCAGAATTAGGACTAGGGTTAGTTCTAGAGGTAGGGTTAAAGTTTGGGTTAGGTTAAGGGTTATTGTTAAGGCTAGGTCTAGTTTGTCATTAGGTCTAGGGCTATAGTTATGGCTAGATTTTGGATTAGGTTTAGATCTAGGGGTAGTGTTAGGGTTAGGTTTAGGGATAAGGTTACCAGTAGGGCTAGTGTTGGGGTTCAGTTTAGGGTTAGGTTTAGATTTACACCTAAGATTAGTGTTAAGGTCAGAATAATGGTCAGGGATATGTTTAGGGTTTGGGTTATGAGTAGATCTAGAATAAAGGATAGGGTTAGGATTAGTTTTAGAGTTAGGGTTTTGGTTAGGCTAAGGATTAGTGTTAGGGATAGGTTTAAGGTTAGGGTGATGTTTAGAGCTAGATTTACTGTTTGGATATGAGTCAGGGTTATGGTTAGGTTTAGGGTTAGAAATAGGTCCAAATTAGGACTAGGCTTAGGGCTAGGTTTAGTGTTAGGGTTAGGGGTAGAGTTAGGGTTATGCTTAGGTCTAGGGCTAGGGTTAGGGTTAGGGTAAGGTTTAGGGTTTAAGCTATGGTTAGGGCTAGGGGGAGTGTTATGTTTAGTGTTATGTCTGGGTTAGGGTTATGGTGATGGTTAGGGTTAGGGTTGGGTTTAGGGCTAGGATTTTCATTAGGGTTAGGGTTAGTTTTAGTGTAATGTATTGGGTTAGATGTAAGATTATGTTTAGGGTAAAGATTAGGTTATGGTTAAATTTAGGTTTAGGTATAGGTTTAGTTTTGATTCAGGGTAAGGGTTAGGGTTTGAGTTCGGTTTAAGTTTATGGCAAGGGTTAGATTTAGGGTTAGGTTGAGGGTTAGGTTTACGATTAGGGTTAGAAATAGGGTTAGGTTTACAGCTAGGGTTATTATAAATGTTAGGGATAGGGTTAGAACTAAGGTTAGTATTAGGGTTAAGGTTAGGATTAGTGCTAGGGTTAGGTTTATGTTTAGGAATAGGGCTAGGGTTATGTTTAGGCTAAGTGTTAGGGTTTGACCTAGTGTTATGTGTAAGGCAAGGGTTGGGGTTAGGGCTATATTTAGGATTATGGTTATGCTTAGGGTAGTTATAGGCCTCAGATTAGGGCTAGGTTTTGAGTTGGGTTTAGGCCCAGTGTTAAGGCTATGTGTAAATGTAAGTTCTAGGGTTCTGATTAGAGCTTGTTTTAAGGTTAGGGTTATGGCTATGTCTATAGTTAGGTTTCAGTTTTGGCTTAGGTTCAGGTTTAGAGCTAGGTTTAGTGTTAGTGTTAGGGTAAGTGTTCAGGTTAGAGTTAAGTTTAGGTTGAAAGCCAGAATTAGGACTAGGGTTAGGTCTAGGGTTAGGGTTAGTGTTTTCTTTGAGTTAAGGATTATGTTAGGGCTCAAGCTCAGGTTTTTTTTTTTTTTTTTTTAGATCTAGGTCTAGAGTTATTGCTATATTTAGGATTAGGCTTAGCTCTAGGGCTAGTGATAGGGTTAGGTTTAGGTATAAGTTTACTGCTAGGACTATTTTTAGGGTTTGGTTTAGGGTTAGGGTCAGATTTAGACTGAGTGTTTGTGTTAGGGTAAGGATTTGAGTTAAGGGTAGAGATAGACTGAGGGCTAGGGTTAGGACTAGTAATAGGGTTAGGGTTTGGATTAGGCTATGGATTAGGATTAGGACTAAGGTTAGCATTATGGATAGGGTTTGGCTTAGGGTAAGTGATAGAGTTAGAGCTAGGGTTAGGGCTAATTTTAGGTTTAGGTTTAGGGCTAGGGTTAGGTTTATGTTTAGGTTTACATCTGGGTTAGGGCTCAGATTAGGGCTAGTTTTTCTGTTAGGTTTAGGGCTAGAGTTAGGGCTATGGCTAATATAAGAACTAAGTTTATTATTAGAGTTAGTAAATTGGTCTAGATCTAATCTTAGCGCTATCTTTAGGGTTAGTTTAATATTTAGAACTAAGGTTAGTGTTAGAGTATAAGTCAGGGTCTGGGTTAATTTTAGGACTAGGGAATGAATTAGAGGTAGAAGGTTACAGCTAGGTTTAGGGTTAGGATTTCATTTAGGTTAACATTTAGGGTTAGGACAATGGCTCAATTTTTTTATATTGAAGGATAAGGCTAGGGTTATGGCTAGTTTTAGAATTATCAATAGTGTTAGTTCTAGTGGTAGGTTGAGGATCAAATGAATAGTTATGGTTAGAGTTAGTCTTAGGCCAAGGTTAGGGGTAGAGTTAGGGTTAGGGCTAAATTAGGTCTAGGATTAGTGCTAGGGTTTGTGTTAGGGTTAGGCCTATGGTTAGAGCTAGAAATATGGTTAGTGTTAGGTTTAGAGTTAGTGATAGGGTTCGGGGAAAGGATGGGGTTATACCTAAGTTCAGATCTAGGTGAGGATTAAAATTAGAGATCGGGAGAGAGTTAGTGTTTGGGTTAGGATTAAGGCTAGGAATAGGCCCAACATGAGGACTAGTGTTTGTGTTAGGGTTAGGGCTAGGATTAAGGCTGGGGCTAATGTCAGTTGTAAGTTAATGGTTACTGTTAGTTTTAGGGTTAGGTTATGGCTAGGTCTAGTGTAAGGGTTAGTTTTAGGTTAAGGGTCAGGTTTAAATCTAGGTGTATTATTAGCGTCAGGGTTCTGGTACTTTTTGGTTTAGGTTAAGATTTAGGGTTAAAGCTTGAATTAGCGTTAGGGATAGGGTTAGGGTTTGGGTTAGGGTAATTGACAGGGTTAGGTTTAGGGTTTGGTAAGGTTTAGAGTAATGAATAGGGTTAGTGTTAGCAATAGTTTTAGCATTAGGCCTAGGGTTAACATTTGGATTAGGCTTATCTTTAGGGTAATGGATAGGGTTAGAATTAAGTTAGGGCTAGAGTTAAGGTTAGAATTAGGACTAGGGTTAGGGTTAGATCTAGGCTTAGTGTCAGGGTTAAGTTTGTGGTAAGTGTTAGCGTTTGAGCTAGGATTAAGGCTAGCATGGGTGTTAGGTTTAGAGTCAGGGCTAGGGTTAGGATTAGGTTTAGCGTTATGTTTAGATTAAGGTTAGAGTTTGAGCTATAATTAAGGTTAGGGCGAGGGTTAGGGTTAGGATTAGATCTAGGCTTATGGTTAGGGTTACAATAAGGGCTAGGTTTAGGGCTAAGATAAGGGCTATGTTTTGTGTGAGGTTTATGGCTAGCATTATGGCTATGGGTAATGTAAGAGCTAGGGACGTGGCTATGGCTAGTTTTAGGTTTAGGGTTATGCATAAGTGTAGTGTTCTGGTTAGGTTTGGGGTTAGGATAAGATTTAGAGCTAGAGTTTTTTTTATGATAATGGTCATTGTTTGGGTTAGGGTTAGGTTTAGGGTGAGGGCCAGATTTAGAACTAGCGTTGGGTCTAAGTATAGATTTGTCCTTATGTTAGGTTAACAGTTATTGTTAGGGCTTGTGCTAGGTTTTTGTTTAGGGCTAAAGCTAGATTTATGACTCTATTTTGGAATAGGTTTTGTCTAGTGCTAGTGTTACTGTTAGCTTTATGTATAGGTTTACCAGTAGGGGTAGGGTTAGGATTCACATTAGGGTTAAGTGTCAGCTTTAGACCTAGTGTTAGTGTTAGGCTCAGAATAAGGGTCAGGGTTAGAGTTAGGGTTAGAACTAGAATGAGGGCTAGGGTTTAGAATTAGTAATAGAGATAGGGTTTGGTGTAGGCTAAGGATTATGGTTAGGACTAGGGTAGCATTAGGGTGAGGGTTTGGCTTAGGGTAAGAGATAGGGTTACAGGTAGAGTTAGGTTTAGGGTTAGAGTTAGGTTTAGGGTTAAACCTAGGTTTAGAGCTCAGAATAGGGCTAGGATTTGTGTTAGCATTAGGGCTATGGTTAATGAAAGAACTAGGATTTCGATTAGGGCTAGTTTTATGGTTAGCGTTAGGTTTAGAGCTAGGGTTACTGTTAGTGTCTGAGTAAGGGTCAGGGTTACTTCTAGGGTTAGGGTTAGGACTCACATTAGGGCTATGTTCAGGGCTAGGTATAGGGTTAGGGCTTGGTTTAGGTTAAGGGTTAGGGTTAAGGTTATGGCTCGATTTTGTTTTAGGGCAAGGGTACTGTTAGGGCTAGTTTTCAAATTAGCATTAGAATTAGGGCTAGGGTTAGAGTGAGCTTTAGGCTTAAGATAAGGGTTAGATCCAGATTTAGGGCTAGGGTGGAGGTTAGTGCTAGGGTTGGGGATAGGGATAGGGATAGGGATAGGGTTTGGGTTACAGTAAGGGATCGGTTTAGAAATAGGGCTAGGGCTAGGGAGAGAGTTACAGTTAGTCCTAGTACTAGGGATAGTGTTAGTTTAGGGTTAGGGCTAAATTAGGACTAGATTAGAGCTATGGTTAGTGGTAGGTGTAGGCCTAGGTTTAGGGCTAGGTTTAGGGTTAGCATTAGGGTTAGGGAAAAGTATGATATTATAGCTACATTTAGCGCTAAGGCAAAGTATAAAATTAGGGTTAGGGCTAGGGTTAATGTTAGGGTCAGGTTTGAGGCTAGGCTTAGGGATAGGATTAGGGCTAGGATTTGTGTTAGGGTTAGGGCTAGGATTAGGGCTAGGACTAATTTCATGTCTAGGGATATGGTTAGGGATAGTTTTAGGGTAAGGATTATGGCCAGGTCTATTGTAAGTGTTAGGTTGAAGGTTAGGGTCAGGTTTAGAGCTAGGGGTATTATTAAGGTCAGAGTCAGTGTTAGGTTAAGGGTTAGGTTAAGGTTTAGGCTTAGGGCTCAAATTAGTATTAGGGTTAGTTTTAGAGTTAGGTAATGTATATAGTTAGGTTTAGGGTTAAGTTTAGATTTAGAGTAATGGACAGGTTTACATTAGGGATAGGGTTACGTTTAGGCCTAGAGATAGAAATCAGTTAATGTTATGGTTAGGGTAATAGATTGAATTAGAGCTACAGTTAGTACTAGGGTTATGATTAGGTTAGGGTTATGGTAGGGTTAGGCCTAGGGTTAGAATTCAGTTAGGGTTATGGTTAAGGTAATGGATAAGATTAGAGCTAGGTATAAGGCTAGGATTATGGTTAGGATTGGGCTATGGTTTGGGTTAGATTTTGGATTAGGACATGGTTTAGGTTTATGGTTAGATTTAGGTTAAGTGTTACGGCTAGGGTTAGGGTTAAAGCTAGGGTTAGGGCTCTGATTAGGTCTAGGTTTTGAGTTAGGTTGGTGCTATTTAGGACTATGGCTAATGTTAAAACTAGAGTTATGATTAGGGCAAATATTAGGTTTAGCATTATGTCTAAATCTAGTGTGTAGATTAGGTTTAGGTTTAGGGTGATGATTAGAGATAGGGTTAGTGTTACCATCATAGGCAGAATCTGTATTACTGATCAGAGTTAGGGATAGACTCAAATTAGGGCTAGGATTCAGGGTAGGTGTAGGGTTAGGGTTTGTGTAAGTATTATGGTAAGAATTAGGGAGAGGTCTAATATCAAGTCTAAGATTATGGTTTGGTTAGGATTAAGATTAGGGCTTTGGCACAGTTTTGTTTTACAGCTAGGGATATTTAGGATTAGCAATAGTGTTAGGGCTAGTGGTATGGTGAGGTTTAGGATTAGATTTATTGTTATGATTAGATGTAGATTTAGGGCTATGGCTAGGTTTAGGGCTAAGGTTAGGGCTAGTGTTAGGGTTATGGTAATGGATAGAGTTAGAACTAGAAATAGAGCTAGGACAAGAGTTAGAGTTAGTCTTAGACATAGGGTTAGGGTTAGGTTTAGGGTTAGGGCTAAATTAGAGCCAGATTTAGGGCTAGGGTTAGTGTTAGGGGTAGGCCTAGGTTTAGGATTAGAGTTAGGGTATGGGATGGGGTTATAGCTAGGTTTAGGGCTAGAGCGAGGGTTAGAATTAGGGTTAGGGCTATGGTTAGGATTAAGGCTATGATTAGTGCTAGGATGAGGGTTTGTGTTAGGGCTAGGGCTAGGATTAGGGATAGGGCTAATGCCAGGTATAGATTTATGGTTAGTGTTAGTTTTAGGGTTAGGTTATGCCTAGGTCTAGTGTAAGAGTTAGGTTTAGGGTAAGGGTCAGGCTTAAAGCTAGTTGTATTATTAGGGTCAGGGTCTATGTAGGGTTTGGTTTAGGTTAAATTTTAGGGTTAAGGATTGACTTAGCTTTAGGGTTAGGGTTATAGATTGGATAATGGAAAGGATTAGGTTTAGAGTTCAGGTTCGATTTAGAGTAATGGATAGGGATAGATTTAGTGAAAGGGTTAGCATTAGGCCTAGTGTGAGCATTTGAGTTAGACTCATCGTTAGGGTAATGGATAGTGTTAGAGCTAATGTTAGTGCCAGAGATAAGGTTACAATTAAGGCTAGGGTTAGGGTTAAGGCTAGGATTAGTGTCAGGGATAGTTTTACAGTAAATATTAGCATTTGAGCTAGGGTTAGGTCTTGGGCGAGGGTTAGGGTTAGAATCAGGGCTTTGTTTAGGGTTAGGGTTATGTTTAGGGTAAGAATTAGCATTTGAGCTAGGCTTAGGGCAAGGACGAGCGTAGGATTAGGCCTAGGTCTAGGGTTATGGCTAGGATTACGATTACAGCTAGGTTTAGGGCTAGATAAGGGCTAGGTTTTGTGTGAGGTTTAGGACTAACATTAGGGCTATGGGAAATATAAGAGCTAGGAATAGGTTTATGGATAGTTTTACAGTCAGGGTTATGAATTTGTCCAGTGTTAGGTTAGGTTTTGTGTTAGGATAAGGTTTATAGCTAGAGATTGTTTTAGGTTAAGTGTCATGGTTCAGGGTAGGGTTAGTTTTAGGGTGAGTGCCAAAATTACGCCTAGCGTTGGGTCTAGGGATAGGGTTAGTCTTCACATTAGGTTAACAGTTATTGTTAGAGCTAGTGCTAGGTTTTTGTTTAGGGCTATGGCTAGATTTATGACTCTATTTAGGATTAGGTTTGGTCTAGTGCTAGTGTTACTGTTAGGTTTAGGTATAGGTTTACCGGTAGGGGTGGTTTTAGGGTTTGGTTTAGTGTTAGGGTCCGGTTTAGACTTAGGGTTAGTGTTAGGGTCAGAATAAGGGTCAGGGTTAAGGTTAGGTTTAGAACCAGAATGAGGGCTAGGATAGGACTAGTAATAGAGTTAGGGTTTGGGGTAGGATAAAGATTAAGTTTAGGACTAGGGTTGCATTAGGGTGAGAGTTTGGCTTAGGGAAAGGGATAGGGTGAAAGGTAGGGTTAAGGTTAGGGTTAGGTTTAGGACTAGGTTTAGGGTTAGGGTTAGAGTGAAAAGTAGGGTTAGGTCTTGGATTCAGGCTAGGATTTGTTTTATCATTAGAGCTATGGCTAATGAAAGAATTAGGTTTCCGTTTTGGGTTAGTTCTAGGGTTAGTGTTAGCACAATATTTAGAGCTAGGGTTAGTGTTAGGGGCTGAGTCAGGGTCAAGGTTATTTCTAGGGTTAAGGTTAGGGTTAGGACTCAAATTAGGGCTAGGTTTAGGGCTAGGTGTAGCTTTAGGGTTTGGTTTAGTTTAAGGATTAGGGTTATGGCTGGGTTTTTTTTTAGGGTTGGGGTAGATTTGGGGCTAGTTTTCCAATTAGCATTAGGGTTAGGGCGAGTGTTAGGGTGAGGTTTATGCTTAATTTTCATTTTAGATCCAGGTTTAAGCCTTTGGTGGAGGTTATGGCTAAATTTGGGGCTAGGGATAAGGCTAGCATTTGGGTTTTGGTAAGGGATAGGTTTAGAACTAGGGATAGGGCTAGGGCAAGAGTTAGAGTTAGTCTTAGGAATAGGGATAGGGTTAGGTTTAGTGTTAGGGCTAAATGAGGGCAAAGATTAGTGCTATGGTTAGTGTTAGATTTAGGCCTAGGTTTAGGGCTAGGGTTAGGGTTAGCGTTAGGTTTAAGGTAAGGTATGATGTTACAGCTATGTTTAGTGCTAGGATAAGAGATAAAATTAAGGTTAGGGCTAGAGTTAAGATCAGGGTTAGGATTAAGGCTAGGCTTAGAACTAGGATTAGGGCTAGGGATAGGGCTAATGTCAGGTCTAGGGTTAAGGTTAGGCTAGGGTTAGTGATTGGGCTATGGCTCAGTTTTGTTTTAGAACTAGGCATAGGGTTAGGGCTTGTTTTATGCTTAGCGATAGTGTTAGGGCTTGTGGTAGGGTGAATTTTAGGCTTAGATTTATTGTTATGGTTAGATCTAAGTTTAGGGCTATGGCTAGGGATAGGGCTAAGGTTAGGGCTAGTGTAAGGATTATGGTAATGGATAGGGTTAGAACTAGAAATAGGGCTAGGGTGAGAGGTCAAGTTAGTCTTTGGGCTAGGGTTAGAGGTAGGTTTAGGATTAGGGCTAAATTAGGGCTAGAATTAGTGCTAAGGTTAGTGTTAGGGTTAGGCCTAGGGTTAGGGTTAGTGTTAGGATTAGGATAAGGATTAGGTTTAGGGGAAGGGATAGGGTTATAGCTAGGATTCGGCTATGGCAATGTTTAGAATTAGGGGTAGGGCTAAGGTTAAGGTTTGGGTTAGGATTAAGGCTAGGTATAGGGCTAGACTGAGGGTTTGTGTTACGGCTAGATCTTGGATTAGGGCTAGGGCTAATGTCACGTCTAGGTTTATAGTTAGTATTAGTTTTAGTGTTAGGTTATGGCTATGTCTAGTGTAAGGTTTAGATGTAGGGTAAGGGTCAAATTAGAGCTAGGTGTATTATTATGGTCAAGGTCCGGGTAGGGTTTGGTTTAGGTTAAGATTTAGGGTTAATGCTTGAATTAGCAGTGGTTTAAAATTAGGGTTAGGGTAATGGATAGAATTAGGTTTTGGGTGCCGTTAAGGTTTAGAATAATGGATAGGTTTAGTGTTAGCAATAGGGTTATCATTAGGCTTAGCATTAGAATTTTGTTTAGGCTTATCTTTAGGTTAATGGATAGGGTTAGAGCTAAGGTTAGGGCTAGGGTTAAGGTTAGGATTAGGGTTAGGCTTAGGGTTAACATTAGGGTTAGGGTTAGGGTAAGTGTAGGCATTTGACCTAGGGTTAGGGCTAGGGTAAGTGTTAGGTTTTTAGTCAGGGCTAGTGTTATATTTAGGGTTAGGGTTATCTTTAGATTAAGGATTAGATTTTCAGCTAGGTTTATGGCTTGGGCAAGGGTTACCATTAGGGTTAAGTCTAAGGTTATGGTTAGGGTTATAATTAGGGCTGGGTTTTGGTCGAAAATAAAGGCTAGGTTTTGTGTGATGTTTAGGGTAACGTTAGGGCTATGGGTAATGTAAGAGCAAGGGATATGTTTATGGCTAGTATTAGGGTTGGTGTTATCGATAAGTGTTAGGGTTAGGTTTTGTTTAGGATAAGGTTTAGAGCTAGGGTTTCTATTAGAATAAGGGTCATTTTTGGGTTAGGGTTTGTTTTATGGTTAGGGCCACAATTAGGACTAGTGTTTGGTCTAGTGATAGGTTCAGTGTTTACATTAGGTTAAGGGTTATTGTTGGGGCTAGTGTTAGGTTTTTGTTTAGGGCTAGGCTAGATTTATGACTCTATTTATGACTAGGTTTAGTCTAGTTCTAGTGTTACTGTTAGGTTTATGTATAGGTTTACCGGTAGTGGTAGTGTTAGGTCCAGTTTAGGGTTAGTGTCAGGTTTAGATTTAGGGTGAGTGTTAGGGTCAGAATAAGGGTCAGGATTAGGGTTAGGGTTAGAGCTAGAATGAGGGCTATGTTTGGGACTAGTAAAAGAGTTAGGGTTTGGGGTAGGCTAAGAATTATGGTTAGGACTAGGGTAGCATCAGTGTGAAGGTTTGGCTTAGGGTAATGTATAGGTTTAGGAGTAGGGTTAGGGTTGGGTTTAGGGTTTGAGTTAGGTTTAGAGTTATACCTAGGGTTAGGGCTCAGAATAGGGCTAGGATTGTTGTTAGCATTAGGGCTATGGCTAATGCAAGAATAGGATTTTGATTAGGGCTATTTCTAGTGTTAGCATTAGGTCAATGTTTAGAGCTGGGGTTACTATTAGGGTCCAAGTCAGGGTCAGGGTCATATATGGTTAGGTTTAGGGCTCAAGTTAGTGCTATGTTTAGGGCTAGGTATAGGGTTAGGTTTGATTTAGGTTAACGGTTAAGGTTAGGGTTATGGCTCCATTTGTTTTCGGGCTAGGGTACTGTTAGGGCTATTTTTCCAATTAGCTTTAATGTTAGGGCTAGTGTAAGAGTGAGCTTTAGCCTTAAGTTTGGGTTAAATACAGGTTTCGGGCTAGGGTAAAATTCAGGGCTAGCATTGGGGCTAGAGATAGGGATAGGGTTTGGGTTATGGTAAAGGATTTTTTTAGAACTATGGATAGGGCTAGGGCGAGAGTTAGAGTTAGTCTTAGTGCTAGGGATAGTGTTAGATTAGGGTTAAGGCTAAATTAGGACTAGGATTAGCGCTATGGTTAGTGGTATGTTTAGGCCTAGGTTTAGGGCTAGGGTTAGGGTTAGCATTAGGGTTAGGGTAAGCAATGATGTTACAGCTACATTTAGGGCTAGGGCAAGGCATAAAATTAGAGTTAGGGCTTAGTTTAATGTTAGGGTTAGGATTAAGGCTAGGCTTAGTGATAGGATTAGGGCTAGGAGTTTGTTAGAGTTAGGGTTAGGGCTAATGTCAGTTCTAGGTTTATGTTTAGGGATAGTTTTGGGGTAAGGAATATGGCCAGATCTATTGTAAGTGTTAGGTTGATAGTTAGGGTCAGGTTTACAGCTAGGGGTATTATTAGGGTAAAAGTCAGGGTTAGGGTATGGGATAGGTTAAGGTTTTGGTTTAGAACTCAAATTAGCATTAGAGTTAGTATTAGGGTTATGGCTAGGTTTAAGGTTAGTTTTGTGTTATGGTTAGCGTTTGGGTTAGGGTTAGGTTTAGTGTTAGAGTTAGGGTTAGGGTATAATTAGGTTTTGGGTTAGTATTATGGTTAGGGTTATGGTTAGTGTTAGGTTTAGGGTTAGGGTTAGGATTAGGTAAGTTTTAGGGTTAGGGTTGGGGTTAGGGTTAGGGTAAGTGTTAGTGTTAGGGTTAGGGTTACTGTTAGGTTTAGAGTTAAGATTAGGTGAATGTTAGGGTTAGGGTTAGGGTTAAGATTAGATTTATGTGTAGGGTTAAAATTAGGGACAGGGTTAGGTTTAGGTTGGGGTTTGTGTTAGGGTTACTATTATTGTTAGGGTTAGGATTTATCTTAGGGTTAGGTTTAGGTTAGCTTTAGGATTACAGTTAAGATTAACATTACAGTTAGGGTTAGGGTTAGTGTTAGGGTTAGTGTTAGGGTTAGGTTTAGGGTTAGTGTTAGTGTTACGGTTGGTGTTAAGGTTAGGCTTAGGGTTTTTGTTAGTTTTAGGCTTAGGTTTAGGGTTAGGGTTAGTTATAGGGTTAGGGTTCAAGTTAGAGTTAGTGTTGGGTTATGTTTCGAGTAAGAGTTTGGTAAGAGTAAGTGTTAGGGTTAGGTTAGGATTAGGGTTACGGTTTGGGTTAGAGTTTGTGATAGAGTTACAGTTAGGGTACAGATTGTTATGGTTAGCGTTAGGGTGTGGGGAAGTATTAGGGTTACGATCAGTATAAAGGTTAGAGTTCGTATTAGGTTTATGGTTAGGTTTAGTGTTAGGGTTAGGTGTAGGTTTACGGTTAGGTTTAGAATTAGTATTACGGTTAGAGTTAGTGTTATGATTAGTGTTTGTTTAGGGGTTAGAGTTAGGTTTAGGGTTAGTGTTAGGTTAGGGTTTGAGTTAGTGTTAGGATTAGGTTTAGGTTTATGGTGAGGTTTAGGGTTAGTGTTAGAAATAGTGTTAGGGTAAGTGTTATTGTTATTGTTAGGGTTAGGGTTAGTGTTATGGATAGGGTTAATTTTAGAATTTGTGGTGGGGTTAGCATTAAGGTTAGGGTTAGTGTTAGGGTTAGGGTTAGGGTTATTGTTAGGATTCGGTTTAGTGTTAGCTTTGTAATTTGGTTTAGTGTTAGGATTAGAGTAAGTGTTAGGGTTAGATTTAGGGTTTGTGTTAGGCTTAGTATTAGGGTTAGGGTTAAGGTTAGCATTAGGTTTAGGTTTAGGGTTAGTGTTAGGTTTAGGTTTAGGATTAGTATTAGGGTTAGTAATAGGTTTATGGGAAGGTTTAAGGTTAGGGTTAGGGTTGGGGTTAAATTTAAATTTATGGTTAGTGTTAGGGTTAGGGTTAGGTCTCGTGTTAAGTTTAGGGTTCATTGTAGGGTTTGGGTTGGGGTTAGATTTAGAGTTATTGTTAGGTTTAGGGTTTGGCTCAGGGTTAGTTTTAGGATTAGTGTTAGGGTTAGAGCTAGTTTAGGGTTTGGGTTAGGTTTAGGGTTAGGATTAGGTGAGTGTTATGTTTAAGGTTAGAGTTAGGGTTAGTGTTAAGGTTAGTGTTAGGGTTAGGGTGTGGTTTAGGGTTAGTGTTAGGGTGAGGGCTAGGGTTAGGATTAAATATAGAGTTAGTATTAGGGTTAGGGTGTGGTTTAGGGTTAGTGTTAGGGTGAGGGCTAGGGTTAGGATTAAAGATAGAGTTAGTATTAGGGTTAGGGTTAGGATTAGAGTTACTCTTATGGTTAGGGTTAGGGTTTGTTTCAAGGTTTAGGGTTAGGGATAGTGTTAGGGTTAGAGTTCGTCTTAGGGTTAGGGTTAGGATAAGAGAATTATGGTTAGGAATAGAGCTAGGGTTAGAGTTAGTGTTATGGTTATGGTTAGGGTTAGGTTTACTGTTAGGGTTAGGGATAGAGGTAGATTTAGGGTTTGTGTTAGGCTTAATTTTTGGTTAGGTTTAGGGTTTGTTTAGGGTTAGATTTAGAGTTTGTATTAGGATTAGAATTAGGGTTAATATTAAGGTCATTGTTAGGGTTAGTATAGGGTTAGGGTTAAGGTTAGTGCTATGGTTATTGTTAGGGTTAAGGTTAGTGTTATGGTTATATTAGGGTTTCTTTTAGGGTTAGGGTTAGTGTTAGGGTTAGGGTTTGTGTTAGGATTAGGGTTAGGGGTAGAGTTACAGTGAAAATTAGAGTCAGAATTAGGATTAGTGTTAGTGTTAGGGTAAGGGTTAGGGTTATATTTAGGGTTACTGTTAGGTTTAGGTTTTGGTTTAGGGTTAGTTTTAGAGTTATGGTTAGGGTTAGGTTTAGTTTAGGGTTAAGGTTAGAGTTTGTATTAGAGTTAGGATTAGGGTTATCTCAATGGTTAGGGTAAGGGTTAGGGTTAGTGTTAGGGTTAGGCTTAGGGTTAGGTTTAGGGTCAGTGATAGAGTTATAGTTAGGGTTAGGGTTAGGGTAAATTTAAATGTTAGGATTAGGTTTAAGGTTAGGTTTAGTGTTTTTGGGTTAGTGTTAGGTTATTGTTAAAGTTTGAATTAAAATTAGGTTTACGGTTAGGTTTACGGTTAGGGTTAGTCTTAGGGTTAAAGTAAATGTTAGGGTTAGGGATAGTGTTAGGGATAGGATTAGGTTTAGGGTCTCTATTATGATGATGGTTATGGTTAGCATAATGTTTATGTTTATGGTTAGCATTAGGGTTAGGGTTAGTTGTATGGTTAGGGTTAAGGTATGGTTAGGGTTAGGGTTAGAATTAGTGTTAGCATTAGGGTTAAGGTTACTTTTAGGTTTAGGATTAGGGTGAGTGATAGGGTTAGAGTGAGAGTTAAGGTTAGCGTTAGGTTTACAGTTTAGGGTTAGTGTGAGGGTTAGGGTTATGATTAGGGTTAGTGTTAGCTTTAGGGTTTAGGTTAGTGTTAGTGTTAGGGTTAGGGTTAGGCTTAGGGCTAAGGTTATGTTTAGTATTAGTGTTAGGTGTAGGTTTACAATTAGGATTGGTGTTAGGATTAGGGTTAGGTATATGGCCAGGGTTTGTTAAGAGTTACTGTTAGGGTTAGTGTTATTGTTAGGGTTAGGGTTACTGTTATGGTTCATGTTAGGGTTAGGCATAGGGTTAGTGTTAGGTATAACTTTATAGTTAGAGTTAGGGATAGGGTAAGCATTAAATTTGGGATTAGTGTTAGGATAAGTGTTAGGGTTTGTGTTATGGTTAGGGTTTGGGTTAGGTTTAGGGATAGTGTTAGATTTAGGGTGAGGGTTACCATTAGTGTTTGGGTTAGGGTTATAGTTAGTTTTAGGTTAGTGTTAAGGTTAGAGTTAGGTTTAGGATTAAGTTTAGTGTAAGTGTAAGTTTTAAGGTTAGGGTTAGGGTTAATGTTAGGGTTAGTGTTATGGTTGAAGTTAGAGTTAATGTTAGGTATTGGGTTAAAATTAGGTGACTATTATGGTTAGTCTTAGGGTTAGGGTTAGGGTTATTCTTAGGTTTAGGGTAAGGATTAGGGTTTGTGATAGTATTAGGGTTAGGTTTAGTGTTAGGTTTAGGGGTAGGGTTAGGGTTAGGGTAAGGTTAGGATTAGGGTTAGTGTTCGGTTTAGAGTTAGGGTTAATGTTAGTGTTATGGTTATGGTTAGGGTTAGGGTTAGGTTTAGGGTTAGTGTTAGGTTTATGCTTAGGGTTAGTGTAAAGGTTAGGGTTAGTTATAGGGTTAGGGTTGGGATAAAGTTTAGTGTTATGGTTAGGGTTAGGGTTAGTGTTAGGGTTAGGGTTAGGTTTAGGTTAGGGGTAGGAATAGGGTTAGGTTTTTGTTAGGGTTATGCTTTGGGTGAGTTTGTGTAAGGTTTATGGTTAGGGTTACTGTTTGTGTTATGGTTAGGTTTAGGGTGTGCATCAGTGTTATGGTTTTGATTAGGGTTAGGATTAGAGTTTGTGTTAGGGTTAGGGGTAGTTTTAGTGTTGGGGTTAAGTGTAGGTTTGTGGTTAGGGTTAGGGTTAAAATTACATTTGGGTTTAGGGTTAGGATTAGTCTTATGTTAGGTTTAGATTTAGGTAAAGTGTTAGGGTTAGGGTTAGATTTAGAGTTAGTGTCAGGGTTAGGTTTAGGTTTATGTTGAGGTTTAGGTTTGGTCTTAAGGTTAGAGTTAGTGTTAGGGTTAGGGTTAAAGTTAGGGTTAGTGTTAGTGATAGGGTTAGGGTTAGGGTTTGTGTTAAGTTTACCATTAGCGTTAGGTTTAGGGTTAGAGTTACTCTTTGGTATAAGTTAGGGGTAGGGGTAGGTTAGAGTTAGGTTTATGTTATGGTTGGGGTTAAGTTTACGGTTAGGGTGTGTATTAGGGTTAGTGTTAGGGTTATGGTTAGGGTTAGGGTTATGTTTACCATTGGTGTTAGTTTTCAATTTAAGGTTAGGGATAGTGTTAAATTTAGGATTAGGTTTAGAGTTACCATTAGTGTTATGGTTATTGTTAGGGTTAGGGTTAAGGTCTGGTTATGGTTATGGTTAGTTTTACAGTTAGGGTTAGGGTTATGTTTAGGTTTAGTTTTAGGGTTAGTTTTATGGTTAGGGTTAGTGTTAGGGTTACAGTTAAGTTTAGGGTTAGATTTAGGGTTATGGTTATGGTTAGGGTTAGGGTTATTGTTAGGGTTTGAGTAAGGGTTAATGTTAGTGTTATGTTTAGTGTTAGGGTTAGGATTTTGATTATGGCTATGGATAGGGAAGGGTTATTGTTAGGGTTAGGTTAGGTTAGGGTTAAGGTTTGGGCTAGGGTTTGTGTTAGGATTAGGGTTAGGGTTTGTGTTAGGTTTAGGGTTACGGTGTGGGTTAGTGTTAGTGTTCCAGTTAGGGTGAGCATTCATATAAGGGTTAGGGTTAGGGTTAGTGTTTTAGGGTTAGGTGTAGGTTTACAGTTAGGATTAGGATACTCTGGTTTCTCTTCAGATCGTATAAATCTTTCGCCTTTTACAGTTAGGATTAGGGATGGTGTTACATTTAGAGATAGGTTTAGAGTTAGGATTAGTGTTTGGGTTAGGGTTAGCCTTAGGTTTAATGTTAGTGTTAAAGTTAGAGTTAGTGGTGTGGTTAGGTTTAGGTTTATGTTGACATTTAGGGTTAGTGTTAGGGGTAGGGTTTGGGTTATTGTTAGGGGTAGTGTTAGGGTTAGTGTTATGGTTGGGGTTAGGGTTAGTGTTAGGGTTTGGATTCGGGTCTTGTGGTAGGGTTAGGTTTAGAGATACGGTTATTGTTAGGATTTGGGTGAGTTTTAGGGATAGGTTAAGGGTTAGGGTTAGGTTTAGGGTCAGTGTTAGGGTTAGGGTTAAGGGTAGAGTTACAGCTTGTGTTAGGGTTAGGGTTCATTGTTAGTTTAAGGTTAGGATTAGTGTTAGGGTTAAGATTAGGTTTAGGTTTAGTGTTAGGGTTAGTGTTAGTGTTAGGGTTAGGGTTAGGTTTAGGGTTAGTGTTAGGTTAAGGAATAGGGTTAAATGAGTGTTATGGTTAGTCTTAGGGTTAGGGTTATGATAGCTCTTTCGGTTAGGTTTAGGATTAGGATTAGGGTTTGTGATAGGTTTAGGGTTAGGTTTAGTGTTAAGGTTATGGTTACGGTAAGGATAGGTTTAGGGTTAGTGTTAGAGTTATGTTTGTGGTTAGGGTTAGGGTTAGGATTAATGTTAGTGTTATGGTTATGGTTAGGGTTAGGGTTAGAGTTAGTGTTAGGTTTAGACTTAGGGTTAGGGTTAGGGTTAGTTATACGGTTAGTGTTGGGCTTAGGGTTTGTGTTATGGTTAAGGTTAGGGTTTGTGCTAGGCTTAGGGTTAGGTTTAGGATAGTGTTAGGATTAGGGTTAGGGTTATGATTTGTGTGAGCTTGTGTAAGGTTTAGGGTTAGGGTTAGCATTTGTTTTATGGTTAGGAATTCGGTGTGGGTTATTGTTATGGTTTCGGTTAGGGTTAGGGTTAGTGTTCATGTTGGGGTTAGGGTTAGGGTTAGTGTTGGGGTTAGGTGTAGGTTTATAGTTAAGGTTAGGGTTAGTATTATGGTTGTGATTATGGTTAGGATTAGTTTTTGTGTTAGGGTTAGATTTAGGTTAAGGGTTAGTGTTAGGGTTAGATTTAGAGTTAGTATTAGGGTTAGGTTTATCTTTATTGTGAGTTTTAGTGTTAGTGATAGGATTAGTGGTGGGGTTATGGTTACTGTTAGGTTTAGGGTTAAAGTTAGGATTAGTGTTAGGCTTAGGGTTAGGGTTAAGTTTAGGGTAAATTTTAGGGCCAATGTTAGCGTTAGTTTTAGTCTTAGGGTAAGGTTTAGTGTTAGGATTATGTTTACGTTTAGTTACAGTTAGATTTCAGGTTAAATTTATAATTAGTGTTAGGGTTAGCTTTAGGGTTAGGCTTAGGGTTAGGATTAGGGTTCATGATAGGGTTAGGCATAGAGTAGTGTTAAGTATAGGTTTAGAGTTAGGGTTTGGGATAGGGTTAGCATTAGGGTTAGGTTAAAGTTATTGTTAGTTTTAGATTTAGTGTTAGTGTTAGTGTTAGGCTTAGGGTTATGAATTTGTGTTAGGGTTAGGTTGAGTGTAAGGGTTATTCTTAGTATTAGGTTTAGGTTTAGGTTTAGGGTAGTTTTAGGGTTAGGGATAAGTTTAGGGTTAGTGTTAGCTTTAGGTTTAGATTGAGGGGTAGAATTACAGTTAGGGTTAGGGTTAGGGTAGGGTTAGTGTTAGGCTTAAGGTTAAGGTTAGAGTTAGTGTTAGGGTTAGAATTATGGTTAGGGATAGTTTTATGTTTAGGGTTAGTGTATGTGTTAGGATTAGGGCTAGTTTTAGGCTTAAGGTAAGGGTTACAGTTTGGATTAGCATTAGGTTTAGGGTTAGTATTAGGTTTAGTTTTAGGGTTAACCTTAGGGTTAGGGTTAGTGTTAGGGTTATGGTTAGGGTTAGTTTTAGTGTTAGGTTTAGGGTTAGGATCATGCTAGTGTTAGAATTAGGGTTGGGATTGGGATTAGGGTTAGTGTTGGGGTTAGAGTTAGGGTTAGTGTTAGGATTACGGTTAGAGTTAGATAAGGGCTAGGGTAGGTTAGGTTAGAGTTAGGGTTATGGTTTTGTTAGGGTTTGTGTGAGGGTTAGAGTTAGGGTTAAGTTTAGGGTTAGGGTTTGGGTAAATCTTAGAGTTTATGTAAGGTTTAGTGTTTGGGTTTGTTTTAGGGTTAGAGTTAGGTTTAGTGTTAGGGTTAGTGTTAGGTTTTGAGTTAGTGTTAGGGTTAGGGAAAAGACTAGGATTAGGAATAGGGTAAGGGTTAGGGTTAGTGTTATGGTTAGTTTTAGGGTTAAATTTATAATTAGTTTTTGGTCAGTGTTAGAGTTAGGTTTAGGGTTCGTGTTAGGGTTAGGTTTAGTGTGAGTGTTAGGATTATATTTAGTGTTAGGATGTGGTATAAGTTTAGTGTTAGGGTTAGGATTAGTGTTAGGGTTACAGTTAGTGGTAGAGCAAGGTTTAGAGTTAGTGTTAGGTTTAGTGTTAGGGTTAGTGTTTGTGATAGTGTTAGGGTTAGTGTTAGGTTTAGGTTTAGGCTTAGGTTTAGAGTTAGGTTTAGGGTTAGGTTTAGGGTTCTGGTTATGGTTAGAGTTAGGGTTGTGTAAGTGTTTTGGTTAGGGTTAAGTTTAGGGTTACAGTTAGGATTAGCATTAGGTTTAGGTTTAGTTTAGGGTTAGTATTAGGGTTAGGGTTACGTTTGTGTTTAGTGTTAGTATTAGGTTTAGTGTTAGTGTAAGGGATATAATTAGTGTTAGTGTTAGTTTTAAAGTTAGCGTTAGTGTTAGTGTAAGGGTTAGTGTTAGAGTTAGGTTTAGTGTTAGTGTTAGGGATAGGGTTAGTGTAATGTTTAGTTTTAGGATTAGGGTTAGGATTATGTTTAGGTTTAGTATTAGGGTTAGGTTTAGGGTTAGAGTTATGGTTAGTGTTATTTTTAGGGTTAGGTTTAGGGTAAGGGTTAGTGTTAGGGTTAGGGTTAGGGTTAGCTTTAGGGTTAATTTTACAGTTAGGTTTATTGTTCGTGTTAGCATTAGTTTTAGGTTTAGGTTTATAGTAAGTGCTAGGGCTAGGGTTAGGGTTACAGTTAAAGATAATTTTCGGGTTAATTTTAGCATGTTAGGGTTAGGAATAGGGTTTTGGTTACATTTAGGGTCAGTGTTAGTGTTATGGTTATGGTTAGGGATAATGTTTGTGTTAGGATTAGGTGTTAGTTTTAGAGTTAGGGTAGTGTTGGCTTTAGCGTTAGTGTTATGGTTAGTGTTAGGTTTTGTTTTTGGGTTGGTGTTAGGGTTAGGGTTCGGATTAGGGTTATGGTTAGGATTAGCATTAGTATTATGGTTAGTATTAGGTTTAGGGTTAGGGTTAAGGTTAGGGTTGAGGTTTGTGTTAGGGTTAGTGTTAGGTTTAGTGTTAGGGTTAATATTAGGGTTAGGTTTTGTGTTAGGGTTAGTGTTAGGTTTAAGTTAGCGTTAGGGTTAGGGTTAGAATTTAGGTTAGTGTAAGTGTAAGGGTTAGGGTTAGTGTTAGTGTTAGGTTAGGGTTAGTTTAAGGATTAGGTGACGTTTAAGTTTAAGGTTAGGGTTGGTGTTTGGTTTAGGGTTTTAGTTAGGTTTAGGGTTAAAATAAGGATAGGGTAATGGTTAGGATTAGGGATAATATTAAAATTAGGGATAAGTTTAGTGTTAGGATTAGTGATTGGGTTAGGGTTAGAGTTAGGTTTAGGGTTAGTGTTAAGGTTATGGTTAGAGTTAGTGTTGGGTTTAGGGTTAGGATAATTTTGAGGTTTAGTGTTAGTGTTATGTGTAGGGTTAGGGTTAGAGTTAGTGTTAGGGTTAGGGGTAGTGTTAGGGTTAGTGTTATATTTGGGGTTAGGGTTAGTGTTTGGGTTCAGGTTGAGGTTTTGTGGTAGGTTTAGGTTTAGGGATAGGGTTTTTGTTAGGATTAGGGTTTGTTTTAGGGTTAGGTTTAGTTTTAGGGTTAGGTTTAGGGTAATGTTAGGGTTATCATTAAGGGTAGGGTTAGGGTTAGTGTTAGGGTTCACGTTAGATTTAGGGTTCATTTTTAGTTTAGGGTTAGTGTTAGTATAATTGTTAAGATTAGGTTTAGGTATGGTGTTAGGGTTAGTGTTAGTGTTAAGGTTAGGGTTAGGATTAGGGTGAGTGTTAGGTTTAGGGTTAGGGTTAGGTGAGTGTTATGGTTAGTCTTAGGGTTAGGGTTATGTTTGCTCTTAGGGTTAGAGTTAGAGTTAGGATTAGGGTTTGTGATAGGTTTAGAGTTAGGTTTAGTGTTAGGGTTAGGGTAAGGTTAGGTTTAGGGTTTGTGTTATGGTTATGGTTAGGGTTAATATTAGTGTTACGGTTAGGGTTAGAGTTAGGTTTAGGCTTAGGCTTAGGCTTAGGGTTAGGTATAGTGTTAGTGTTGGGGTAGGGTTAGCATTATGGTTAGGGTAAGTGTTTGTGTTAGGGTTAGGGTTAAGGTTGGGATAGTGTTAGGATTAGGGTTAGGTTACGCTTAAGGTTATGATTTGTGTGAGCTTGTGTAAGGTTTAGGGTTAGGGTTAGTGTTTGTGTTGTGGTTAGGGTTAGGGTGTGGGTTATTGTTATGGTTTCCTTTGGGGTTAGGGTTAGGGTTCGTGTTGGGGGTAGGGCTCAGGTTATTGTTGGGGTTATGTGTAGGTTTATGGTTAAGGTTAGGTTTAGTACTACGGTTGTGATTAGGGTTAGGATTAGTGTTTGGGTTAGGGTTAGTTTTAGGTTAAAGGTTAGTGTTAGTGTTAGATTTAGAGTTAGTGTTAGGGTTAGGTTTTGGTTTATGGTGAATTTAGCATTAGTGTTAGGGTTAGGGTTAGTATTAGGTTTAGAGTTAAAGTTAGTGTTAGTGTTACTTTTAAGGTTAGGGTTCGGGTTAAGTTTAAGGTTAGGGTTAGGTTTAAGTTTAATGTAGGGTTAGTTTTAGACTTAGGGTAAGTGTTAGGGTTAGGATTAGGTTAGATTTGGGGTTAAAGTTACGTTTAGCTTTATGTTAGGGTTAGGGTTAGGATTAGGGTTAGGGTTAGTGTTAGCATTATGGTTAGTTTTAGGGTTAGTTTTAGGGTTAGAGTTGGGTTTTGCATTAGGGTTAGGATTAGGATTAGTGTAAGAGTTAGGATTATGAGTAGGATTAGGGTTAATTTTAGGGTTAGTGTTAGTGTTAGAGTTGCATTAGGGTTAGTGTTAGGGTTTGTGTTAGGGTTAGAATTAGGTTTAGGATTAGGGTACGGGTTTGGTAAGGGGTAGTGTTAAGGTTAGGTTATTGTCAACATTATAGTTTGTGTTAGAGTTTGTGTTAGGGTGAGAGTAAGTGTTATTGTTAGGGTTACTTTTAGTGTATTTGTTAAGGTAGGGTTAGGTTTAGTTTTCATGTAAGTATTATGGTTAGGGTTAGAGTTTGGGTTAGGTTTAAGTTCAGTGGTATGGTGAGGTTAGAGTTCATGTTAGGATTAAAGTTATGGTTAGTGTTAGGTTTAGGGTTAGGCTTAGGTTTAGGTAAGGGTTAGCGTTTTTGTAAGATTAGGGTTAGGGTTATGTACTGTGTTAGGGTTTGTGTTAGGATTAGGGTTAGGGTTAGGCTTAGGATTAGAGTTTGTGTTAGATTTAGGGTTACAATTAGTGTTTCAGTTTAGAGTTATGTTTATGGTTAATGTTAATGTTAGGGTTAAGTTTAGTGTTAGGAATAGTATTATGGTTATGATAGGTTTAAGGTTATAATTAGGGTTATGGTTAGTATTACTGTTACATTTAGAGTTGCGGTTAAGATTAGTGTTTGAATTAGGGCAAGAGTTAGGTTTAGGTTTAGTTTTAGGGTTAGTGTTAGTGTTAGTGTTAGGATTAGGATTAGGGTTAGGGTGAGGTTTAGGGTTAGTGTTCCAGTTGAGGATAGAGTTAGGTTTAGAGTTAGTGTTAAGTTTAGGATGAAGATTAGTATTGGGTTTAGTGTTTGGGTTAGGGTTAGTGTTATGGTTAGAGTTAGGGTTTGTGTTACGGTTAAGGGTAGGGTTAGGGTTGGTATTATGGTTAGAGTTAGGGTTAGGGTTTGTTTTAGGTTTAGGCTTAGGCTTAGTGTAAAGATTAGCATTGCAATTAGGATTAGGGTTAGGGTAGGTTTAGGGTTACTGTTAGTGTTAGGTTTGCATAAGGACTTGTGTTAGGATTAGTGTTAGGGTTAGGGATACATTTAGGGTAAGGGTTAGGATTAGGGTTAGTGTTAGAGTTAGGGTTAAGTTTAGTGTTAGTGTTAGGGTTAGGGTTAGCGTTGGGGTCAGTGTTAGGATAAGTGTTAGTGTTCGTGAGAGAATTAGGGTTAGTTTTATTGTTAGAGATAAGATTAGTGTTAGAGTTAGGGTTAAGCTTATGGTTAGGGTTAGGTAAAGGTTAGGGTTAGGGTTAGGTAAGGGTTAGGGTAAGGCTTTGGTTAGGGTCAGGGTTAAGGTTTGGGTTAGGGATTGTGTTATGTTTAGGGTTAGGGTTAGTGTTAATGTTACAGTTATGGTTAGGGTTAGAGTTAGTGTCAATGTTAGGGTTATTGTTATTGTTATAATTAGTGTTAGATTTAGGGTTAGGATTTGTTTTGGGGTTAGAGCTCGTGGTAGGGTGAAAATTAGGGTATGTGTTAGTGTTAGGGTTAGAGTTAGAATAAGGTTAGGGTTAGGGTTAGGGTTAGGATTAGGTGTGTGGTTAGGATTAATGTTAGGTTTAGTGTTGGTTTAGGGTTAGGTTTAGAGTTAGAGTTAGAGTTAGGGTTAGGGCTAGGGTTAGGGATAAGTTAGTGTGAGAGTTACCTTAGGGTTAGAGTTTGGGTTTGGGTTAGAATTAGGGTTAGTTTTAGGGTTAGTGTGTTACAGTTAGGGTTATGTTTAGAGTTAAGGCTAGGGTTAGGTTTAGAGTTAGTTTTAGGTTTAGTATAGGATCAGGGTTAGCGTTACGGTTAGAATTAGATTTGGGGTTCGTGTTTGGGATAGGATTAGGGTTAGGGTTTGGTTCTTGTTAGGTTTATGGTTAGGGTTAGTGTTAAGTTTATGTTTATGGATAGGATTATGTTTAGTTTTAGTGTTATGGTTAGGGTTAGGGTTAGGATTAGTTTTTGGGTTAGTGTTAGAGTTTGTTTTAGGCTTAGTGTTAGGGTTAGATTTAGGGTTAGCATTATGGTTAGTGTTAGGTTTAGGGTCACATTTAGGGTTAGAATTATGTGTTGGGGTTAGGGTTAGTGTTACATTTAGGGTTAGGGTGAGGGTTAGTTTTAAGTTAAATTTAGTGTTAGGGTTAGTTTTATGATTAGGATTAGGTTTAAAATTTGTGTTAGGGTTAGGTTTATGGTTATTATTATGGTTAGGTTTAGGTTAAGGTTAAGGTTAGTGTTAGGGTTAGTGTTATGGTTAGACTTAGTGTTAGGATTAGTTTAGGGTTAGGGTTAGGGTTTTGGTTAGTGATAGATTTATGACTAGTGTTAGGGTTAGGGTTAGGATTATGGTTAGGGTTAGGGTTAGGGTTAAGGTTTCTGGTAGATTTAGAGTTAGGGTTTGTGTTAGGTTACGGTTTAGGTTTAGGATTAAACTTAGGTTTAGGGTTAGTGATAGTGTTAGGATTAGGGTTAGGTTTAAAGTTAGTGTTAGGTTTAGGATTAGGTTTATGGTTAGCGTTAGTGTTAGGGTTAAGATTAGGGTTAAATTTAGTGTTAGTGTAAGGGTGAGGTTTATGTATAGTGTTAGTGTTGGGTTAGGGTTATTGTTAATGTTAGGGATAGGGATAGTGTTAGGGTTAGTGTTTGCGTTAGGGTTAGGGATATTATTAGTGTTTGGGTTAAATTTAGGGTTAGTGTTAGGGTTAGGGATAGATTTAGGTTTAGTGTTACTCTTAGTTTTAGGGTTAAGTTTAGGGTAGAATTACGGTTAGGGTTAGGGTTAGTGTTAGTGTTAGGGTTATGGTTAGGGTTAGGTTTACAGTAATTGTTATTTTAGGGTTAAGGTTAGGGCTAGGTTAGGGTAAGGGTTATGGTTATGGTTAGGGTTAGGGTTACAATTAGCATTATTGTTAGGGTTAGGTTATGGTTGCAATAGGGTTAGAGTAAGGATTAGGTTTGGGGTTAATATTAGGGTTAGGGTTAAGTTTAGTGCTAGGTTTAGGGTAATGTTTATGTTTTACTTTAGGTTTACAGTTAGAGTTGGTGTTAGTTTTAGGGTTAGGGTTAGTATTACATTTATTATTAGGCTTATTTTCAGGGTTAAATTTTGTGTTAGGGTTACGGTCAGGGTTATGTGGAGTTATGGTTAAAATTAGGGTTGGGTAAGGGTTAAGGTACGGTATGGTTAGTATAAAGGTTACTGTTAGTTTTAGGTTTAGACTTAGTGTTAGGGTAAAGATTAGGGTTAGTTTAGGGGTAGGGTTAGGCTTAGGGTTAGGGTTCATGTTAGGGTTATGGTTAGTGTTAGGTTAAGTTTTAGAGTTAGGGTTAGGAATAGGGTTAGATTTAGGATTAGGGTTAGGGTTAAGTTGAGCATTACTGTTTAGGTAAGATTTATACTTATGTTTAGAGTTAGTGTTAGGGGTAGGATTAGGATTAGGGTTAGGATTAAAGTTATAATGGGGTTAGTGTTAGGGTTAAGGTTAAGTTTAGGGTTAGGGTTATGGTGAGGCTTAGGGTTAGTTTTATGGTTAGATTTATTTTTAGGGTTAGGTTTAGGGTTAGGATTAGCATTAGGGTTTCTATTAGGAATAGAATTATGTTTAGGGTTACTTTAATGATATTGTTAGGTTTAGAATTAGGGTTAGGATTCGTGTTAGTGTTAGGGTTAAAGTTAGCATGTTAGGGTTAGGGTTAGGGATATGGTTAGAGTTAGCTTTAGGTTTAGGGTTAGGATTAGGATTAGTGTTAGTGTTAGGGTAAGGGTAAAGGATAGGTTTACGGATAGTGTTGGGGTTAGCGTTAGTGTTTGTTTTAAATTTAGGGTTAGTCATAGTGTTAAGATGTGCATTAGGGTTAGTGTTTGGTTTAGTGTTAGGGTTTTGGTTAGGGTTAGGTTTAGGTTGAGGGTTAGTGTTAGAGTTAGGGTTAGGTTTAATATTAGTTTTAAGGTTAGGGTTAGGTTGAGGCTTAGTGCTAGGCTTAAGGTTACATTTTGGGTTCATGCTATTAAAATGGTTAGGGATAGGATTGAAGTTAGGTTTAGTGTTAAGTTTAGGTTTAGGGTTAGTTGCCGCAGTCTGGCTGGGCACAATTCAGGAGCCACTTGTCAAAAGAAACAAACTTTATTTTTAGAACACACACACTCTGCACCACACAGCTCTTCAGGAATTCCCTCAGAGCCCAATTGCCACCATAGGCTTCCCACAAGCCTCTCAACCTACCCCCACTCCTCCTGCTCTTGAGGCCCATAGGCTGGTTCACCTGGGCAGAGCCAAAAAATGTCCCCCAATGAGCAGCTCTGTGGTCTGAAAGGGCGGGGATACAGCCCAATGAGAATCACTGCAGAGGAGCCAATCAGTTGGCATCTAGAAGTTTGCTGGGGCCGCTGTGAGCCAATAATCAGCTGGCAGCTGGAAGTTTGCTGGGACCCCTTAGGCTGTGGCTTTCAACATCTCAACATCTCTGCTTAAACCACAAGCATGTGGCTTAGGGATCATGCCTGCCTTAGATTGTCTAATACTACATATGGTCCTTACCCAACATGGGATGAGCTGACCTCAAGGTGTCAGCCTCCTGTCTTAGGTTGGTACCATTGCAATTGGATCTTACCCGTCATTGACTACCGGTCCAGCAAAGAGCCACACCTGTGGATAGGTCTTTGTACCAGCGGGGGGGGGGGGGGGGTGGTGGTGAGGTTCTTTGCCTCACCTCTGTTGGCCCCCAAATTTTAGCTGAACAACAATCACAAGCAGAAGGGAGGAAGATACACCAAGTCAATTGATGGCTCCTGTTTGAAAAATTGTACCACTGATGACACCATCAGCAAAAATATGCCAACACTACCACAAGTCGCTGCACCAACAGATAGTTCACAATGCATACAAGTGATACATAGTCCCAGGCATGTTCTCCAAGCAGTTCAGTGATAGCTATTTCAGAAGCTGTAGATTGGTTTTATCTTTGTCTTCACTGGCACTGGGATGAAAATAGGAATCCTGGCAATAACAGCTAAAGATAAAATTATGTAACATTCCAGAAGGCACTAAAAGAAAACCATTTTCTTAGCAATTTACATTATCTTGAAGAGAATTATTAAATATAATAAAAAGGAAAGGTGAAAGTAAACAAACAGATCTGTTAACCTCCTTTTTTGTTCACATATTAAAACAATCCTCAACAGCTATTTACCCAAATTAAATTAAACCATTTAAATCATGTGAATAAAAAAAAATTGTACCCATTTATTCTTGAGCTCTCATCATATATGATCTATGGACATACATACATACAAACATACAACAAAAACACAAGTGTGCACACATAATATAATACATACAACACATAACATTATAGTAAAGGCCTTATAAATTTAGAGGTGAACTCTCCATTGCAATGTTTAAAATCTCTATAGTCAAAAATAGAATTGATCAGCAAAATATTAACCTAGGTCTGTATGAGCTCAAAAAAAAAAAAAAAATAGAACTTCATGATGTGGGAAAGGGCAATAATAAAATAGATATTGAAAAAAGCATCCTGGTTCTCTCGCAGATGTAAGAGTAGCCAAACTGGAGTTCTGGATATCAGCTTTTATGGATTTGAGCCAAATCATCTTCTTTTTGGTCTGTAGAAATTGCTTTAGTTAATCTCTCTGGAATCCAAATTGGCTGCTGTTCTCCTTGTGGAAATACATAAATAGACCCCCGACTCCAGACAATTACTGGGTCAGGACCTTTCCATTGTCCTGTTAGAATATCCTTCCAAAGTACCTTGGGCTTATGTACATTTTTTGGACACATATTCCTTTCTGCAGCACTAAGTCCTGGTGAATCCAAATATAAAATGTTTAGAGTAAAAAGGGTTATTTTAAGTTTAACTTTGGGGAATATATACCCCTTCCCAATTCTCTCTTTTTGTTTTAATAAGTACATTTTAATAGTTTGATGAGCTCTTTCAACTATGACTTATCCCTGTGGATTGTATGGGATTCCTGTTATATGAGTAATGCCAAATGATGAGCAAAATTGTTTAAAAGAGGTAGAAGTATAACCAGGGGCATTATCTGTTTTTAACTGTTTTGGAATGCCCACAGTGGCAAAATTTTGTAAGCAATGAGCTATAATATCTTTAGTTTTTCTCCAGCATGAAGGGAGTCCATCAAAAATCTGGAAGAAGTATCAACTGTAACATGCAAATATTTTAATTTTCCAAATTCCGGCAAGTGTGTAACGTCCATCTGCCAAATATGGTTAGGTATCAGTCCTCTAGGATTGATTCCAAGATTAACTTGTGGTAAAAATGTCACACAATTTTTACATTGTTTTATTATTTGTCTAGCTTGTTCCTTAGTTATTTTAAAATGCTTTTGTAAAGTATTAGCATTGGCATGGAACTTTTTATGAAAATTTGTAGCTTCTTCTATTGTAGAGAAAACATGTATGTCATGTGTAGTTATATCTGCTAAATCATTGCCCAAACTAAGGGCTCAAGGCAATCTTGTATGTGCCCTGATATGTCCTATAAAGAATGGATATTTTCTGTCCCAGATTAGACTTTGTATAGTGGAAAGCAAAGAGAAAACAATAGAGGAAGGGGAATTCCTACCAGCATGTTCAAGAGATACTATAGCATTAACTATATACTGATTATCGGAAAATAAGTACAGAATTTTTAAACATCACAAAAGCTTGTAAAACTGCATTAAGCTCTACCTTTTGAGCTGATTGTTTGGGTACTAAAAATGTAAAAGTTTGATCAAGTGTAACTATTGCTGCTGTACCATTATTTATCCCATCAGTGAATATATTTGGAGCATTCATGATAGGTGTTTTTCTTGTCATTTTTGGAAAAATTACAGGATACAATGACCAAAAAGACAATAAAGGATTAGATAGTAAGTGGTTATCAAATAAAATATTAGATTTGCACATGATTATTGCACAAGTATTTAACTCATTAGCTAACTAATTAATTTGATACATAGTATATGGAGTAATAATTTTATAGGGAGAAATTCCAAAAATCCCTTTGCTGATTTTATTTCTTTGAGTATTAATTATGCTACAGCCTCAGGATACCTAGTAAGAATAGTGTTAGGAGAATAAGATAAATGTATCCAAAATAATGGACCTTCTTGCCAAAATACTCCTGTAGGAATATTTTTTGTTGGTAGTACAATAAATAATAAAGACAAACTTATATCAACTCTATTCAAATGCATATTTTCCATATACGTTTCAATGATTTTTAATGCCTTTCTTGCTTCAGGTGTTAACATTCGTGGTGAATTTGGATCTGATGGACCTTTTAGGATATCAAATAAAGGTCACAACTCTCCTGTTCGTATAAATAGATAAGGCCTTATCCAATTTATGTCTCCTAATAACTTTTGAAAGTCGTTAAGTGATTCGAGTTGTTCTACTTGTATTTGAATTTTTGGTGGACGGACCATGGTTGAGGATAATAGAACTCCTAAATAATTAATTGGAAAATTTAATTGTACTTTATCTATTGCTATCTCTAGATTATAATTTTTTAATAAGTTTGTAAGTGTGCCATAACATTCTAGCAATGTCTTTTTATCTTTGTGTGCCAATAATACATCATCCATATAGTGAAATATTTGTAGTTCAGGATTTTGATTTCTACGTGGCTGCATTGTTTTCTAAACATAAATTTGACACATAGTTGGGCTGTTAGACATCCCTTGAGGGAGTACTTTCCATTCATATCTCTGATCAGGACCTTCATGATTCAGTGCAGGGATAGTAAATTCAAAACGTGGACTATCCTCCCAGGATGAATTGGAATTGAAAAAAACATTTAATATCTATAGCTAAAAAATACCAGGTTTTTGGCAAAGCAGACAATTGAGGAATCCCCGATTGAGCAGGTCCCATAATAAACATCTCATTATTAATGGCTCTTACATCTTGCAATAATCTCCATTTACCAGATTTATTTTTGATAACAAAAATGGGAGTATTATGGGGAGATACAGAAGGTTGTATATGTCCTTCCGCTAATTGTTGTTTGACCAAGTTATGGGCTGCTTATATATTTTTTTAGTCAGGGGCCACTGTGGAACCCATACTGGTCTTTCTGATTTCCAAGTAATTTTTATTGTCTCAGTGACCCCTTCTGAAAGTCCAACCCATGTCTGTCGGTTCCTTAATCTATTTGTATTGATGCTGCTATACCTTGTTCTTCTAATCTTTTTCATTTCCTAAAACCTTGTCTAGCCCTAATAGTGGGTGCATTTTGATTGATGTTATTTGTTAATGTAAAACCTAATTGATCTAGGACATCTTGTCCCCATAAATTTACGGGAAGATGATCCAATACGTATGGATGTACAGTTCCTTCACATGCTTCAGGATCCTTCCAATCAAATACCATTGTACTCTATGAGGATTAGTCCCCACTCCTAGGCCTCGAAGCATTGAATGGCTTGTTGTAATGGCCAATGTTTTGGCCATTCTTGATGAGAGATGATGCTAAGGTCTGCACCTGTATCCAGTAGCCCATTAAATTCATGTCCTAAAATATTTAGTTTTAGAATGGGGCAAGAATCTAAATTTAAGGAAACCATAGCCCAATCTACACCTGTAGAGCCTAATCCCCTGGAACCTCTTTCTACAGTAGGACTGGAAAATTTATCATGTAGGCTGGGTATTATTAGTAACTGTGCTATTCTATCTCCTGGTGAAATTACTGATATACCCTTTGGAGAACTGGCTATAATTTTTATTTCACCTTCATAATCAGGATCAATTACCCCAGGACTTATCATAAGTCCTTTTAGAGTAGAATAACTGTGTCCCAATTATAAGCCTACTCTTCCTTTGGAAATAGGTCCTTTTACCCCTGTGGGAATGATTTGAACTCCCATCTCTGGAGTTAGTACTGTTCTAGCAGAGGCACAGATGTCCAATCCTGTGCTTCCTCTGTTTTGTCTAGTGAGCGATTTTATGGACAATGTGTCCTAGGCACTACCCTGATGGGGTTGCTGGGTTCCTCCAGTGCTCCGTATATTTGTGGTCTTGGGCCCTGGAGCATTGGGCCCCCCTGTCCATTATTTGGCAATTGCGCCTGATGCCTTTCTCCATGATATCGTGGATAAACACCTGGTCCTTGTTCACTTTTTTATAATGGAGTACCCTCTATGGTGGTTTGAGAATGGCATTCATTAGCCCAATGTCTCCCTCTACGGCATTGTAAGCAAATACCCGGTATTCTACTCCTTTGATACCTAGTTTTGTTAAACCCTCCTCCTATGGGGCAATTCCTTTTAAAATGTCCTGCTTGTTCACAATTGTAGAATTTTTTTTTGCCTGGCATCTAAAACCTGTTGTACTGCAGCTGCCATGACTTGCCCTTGTTCATTAATGTCTCTACATAATTTAATATGTAGAGACATTTTAACATGTGTTTAAATCTTCATGTTTCCATGGTCTAATGACTTCTCTGCACCAACAATTTGCTTGTTCATAAGCCAGTTTTTTTATTAATGGCATTGCTTGTTCTGTATTCCTAAAAACTCTGGTAGCTATTTGAATAAGTCTATCTACAAATTCAGCGTAAAGTTCATTAGCTCCTTGCATTACCTTAGATAATTGACCTTGTAAACCTCCATATCCTTGTAAAGTCTTCCATGCTCTAACCACATCTACAGCAATTTATAAGTATATGGCAGCATCATATGTAATTTGTTGCTGCTGATCCTCATAAGGTCCCTTTCCTAACAACATATCTAGATTTCTCTGAGGATAACCAGCTGCTGCATTTCGCCTAGCTGTCTCCTTGCAAAATTCCTCATTGGCAACCTTCCATATCAGGTATTGTCCTCCATTTAGCACAGCTTTACACATATTAGCCTAATCTGCTGGCGTCATGTTCAAGTTGGTAATGGATTCTACCATGCTTACAGTGAAGGGTGCTTGAGGACCATAGGTTGTTAAAGCCTCTTTTAGCTGCTTCACTGTTTTGAAATTTAAAGCATGGTGAATTCACTGCCCTCCTGCCTGCTCAAATACAGGGCATGTTAATATTTGAGATCCTGTCTCAGGAACCCATCTATCAACTGCGGGGGTTAGGGCCCTCCCAGCATATGAAGGTGGCGCTGTTGGTTGGACACTTAGGCCTTCTGGTGATAGAAAGGTGTTAGTAGCAGTCTTCTGTCATAACTTTTCCCCTGATGGCTTTTCTGCTCTAAACTTTTTTCCTCTGTCTAACCAGGTTGAAAGACCTTCTCTTTTACTTGAATTTTTTCCATTGTCTGACTAGTTTGAGAGACCTTTTTTACTTGAATTTTTTTTTCTCTGTCTGACTAGCTCAAGAGACCTTCTCTTTTACTTGAATTTTTTCCACTGACTAGTTCGAGAGACCTTTTTTACTTAATTTTTTTTTCTCTGTCTGACTAGCTTGAGAGACCTTCTCATTTACTTGAATTTTTATGTCTTCTCCTTCCTCTACCATTGTCTGAATTGAAGGCTTTGGACTAAGCAAACAAGATATAAACATCCACAATGGCAATGCGCCAACTGGCAGAGTCCCTGGGCTTTTCTGTTCTATTCTTTTTAAATCTTCACCATGATGGTTCCATTGTGATATATTTAACAACTCCTCCTTAAAAAGCCATGGGCTACATTTTTGTATTGTATCAACGTATGCCCTGACTGCTCTTGATTTTACTGGGATGCCTCCTTCCTCTAACAATTTACTTAACACTCTTTCGGTTTGTTTTTTACTAAATTCTGATGCCATGTTTCTACTATAATTATAATACAACCCAAAAAGAAAATGCCAAACAAAACCGAAACAGAATGAAACAAAAATGGAACAACAAAAAATCATTATAATAGCCTTTCTTTCCTCCTGAAATGTCCATCCGTCCTTTCTCCCTATCTGTTCCTCAGATGTGAGCGGTTTTTCTTCCATCTTGCACATCTCCAGGAACAGGCAACTTAAAACAGTAGTGAAAAAAAACAAAAGAAGAATTTTAAAATGGCTACCCATCCTCTTGCCTTGCCCTCAGGGGCGAGCAGTTTACCTTATCACTTACCCTCATTCATTCCCCTTGCAGGCCACCAAATGCCTCAGTCTGGCTGGGCACAATTCAGGAGCTACTTGTTAAAAGAAATAAACTTTATTTTTAGGAAACACACACTGCAGCACACAGCTCTTCAGGAATTCCCTCAGAGCTCAACTGCCACAACTGGGTTCCCACAAGCCTCTCAACCTCCCCCCACTCCTCCTGCTCTTGAGGCCGATTGGCTGGGTTGCATGGGCGGAGCCAAAAAAAATTCCCCCAATGAGCAGCTCCATGGTCTGAAAGGGTGGGGAAACAGCCCATTGAGCATCACCACAGAGGAGCCAATCAGTTGGCAGCTAGAAATTTGCTGGGGCCACTGTGAGCCAATCATCAGCTGGCAGCTGGAAGTTTGCTGGCAGCTGGAAGTTTGCTGGGGCCACTTTGGGTGTGGTTCTCAACAGTTAGTTTTAGTGTTAGGTATAGGATCAGGGTTACGTAAGGGTTAGAATTAGGGTTGGGTTAGGGACAGGGTTATGGTTTGGGATCGGTTTGTGTTAGGGTTTGGGTTAGGGTTATGTTTACTACTAATGTTAGTGTTAGTGTTCAGGTTAGGGTTAGGTTTAGGGTTAGTTTTAGGGTTAGGTTTAGGGTTAGTGTTAGGTTCAGTGTTAAAGTTAGTGTTAGTGTTAATATTAGGTTAGGGTTAATTTGGGGGTTAGTTTTAGGCTTAGCATTAGGGTTAGGGTTAAGGAGAGGGTTAGGATTAGGGTTCCGGTAGGAGTTTGGATTAGGGTTAGGGTTAATGGTAGAGTTAGGGTAAGGGTTCAAGTTAGGGTTAGGGTTATGTTGAGAGATAGGAATAATGTTAAGTTTAGAGATTGGTGCAGTGTTAGGGTGAGATTTAGGGTTAAAGTTAGGGTTAGGGTTAGGTTAGGGTTAGTGTTAGGGTTAGTGTTAGGGTTTCTGTTAGGTTTTGGGTTACAGATTACATAAGGGTTAGTATTAGGTTTAGTGTTAGGGTTATTGTTGGGGTTAGCATTGGGATTAGTGTTAGGGTTACTGTTAAGGTTACTGTTAGGCTTAGGGTTTGGGTTAATGTTAGGGTTTGTGTTAGAGCTGGGGTTTCGGTTAATGTTATGGTAAGTGTTAGGGTTAGGGTTATGGTTACTGTTAGAGTTAGGGTTGGGTTTAGGTTAAGGTTAGTGTTAAATTTATGGTTAAGTTTATGATTAGGGTTAGTCTTTGTGTAAGGGTTAGGGTTAGTGTTACGGATAGGGATAGGGTTAGGGTCAAGGTTTTGGTTAGGGTTTTGGTTAGGTGACGGTTAGGTTTAGGGTTAAGGTTAGGGTTACGGTTAGAATTTGCATAAGTGTTAGGTTAAGGATTAGGCTTAGTGTTAGGAATAAGGTTATGATTGAGGTTAGTTTTAGGGTTAGAGTTACGTTTTGGTATAGTTATAGTGTTAGGGATAGGATTAGTGTTAGGTTTAGTTTTAGGTTTAGGGTTAGGGTTAGAGTTAGTGTTAGTGTTGGGTTAAGGTTAGGTTTAATGTTTGTGTTAGGGTTAGTGTTAGGTTGAGCGTTAGTGTTAGTGTTATGATTAGGGTTAGGGTAAGGCTTATGGTTTGGATTAGTCCTAGGGTTATGGTTAGTATTAGGGTTAGTGTTAAGGTTAAGGTTAAGGTTGAAGTTAGTGTTATTGTTAGGGTTAGGTTTCGTGTTAGGTTTTGGTTTAGTTTTAGGGTTAGGTTTAGTGTTAGGTTTCGTTTTAGGGTAGTGTTCAGGTTAGGTTTAGTGTTAGGGTTAACTTTAGGTTTCGGGTTAGGGTTAGGGTTAGTGTTAGGTTTAGTTATAGGGTTTGTGTTAGAGTTAGGGATTGGGTTAAGGTTAGGGTTCATATTAGGATTAAGTTTAGGGTTAGGGTTAGGTTTAGTGTGAGTGTTAGTGTTTGCATTAGGATTAGTGTTAATGTTATGGTTAGAGTTAGGGTTAGGGTTAGTAATTTTTTTTAGATTTACGGTTAGTGTTAGTCTCATGGGTAGGGTTAGTTTTAATGATTGTGTTAGGGTTAGTGTTAAGGTTAGTGTTAGGTTTAGGGTTAGATGTAGTTTTAGGGTTAGGGTTAGGGTTTGGATTAGCCCTAGGTTTATGGTTAGTATTAAGGTTGAAGTTAGTGTTAGGTTTCGTGTTATAGTTATGTTTAGGGTTAGTGTTAGGTGCCGCAGTCTGGCTGGGCACAATCAGGAGCCACTTGTCAAAAGAAACTAACTTTATTTTTAGAACCACACACGCCAAACAAAACAGCCTCTCAGGAAAAACCCTCAGAGCCTCAACTGCCACCACCAGCTTTTCATAAGCCTCTCTCTCCCACACAAGCTTCTCTCCACCTCCCACAATCCTCCTGCTCTTGAGGCCGATTGGCTGGGTCACGTGGGCGGAGCCAAAAAAGTCCCCCAATGAGCAGCTCCGTGGTCTGAAAGGGCAGGGAAACAGCCCAATGAGCATCACCACAGAGGAGCCAATCAGCTAGATGTTGCTGGGGCCGCTGTGAGCCAATCATCAGCCGGCAGCTGGAAGTTTGCTGGCAGCCGGAAGTTTGCTGGGGCCCCTTCGGCTGTGGCTTTCAACATCTCCCCCTCTCTGTTTAAACAAAAAAGCATGTGGCTTAGGGACCGTGCCTGCCTTAGGTTGTCCAATAGTACATATGGTCCTTACCCGTTAGGTTGGTACCATTGCAATTGGATCTTACCCGTCATTGACTACCGGACCAATATACAGCCACACCTGTGGAGAGGTCTTTGTACCAGCAGGGGGGTGAGGTTCTTTGCCTCACCTCTGTTGGCCCCCAAATTTTAGCTGGACAATCATGACAAGCAGAAGGGAGGAAGATACACCAAGCCAATTGACGGCTCCTTTTGGAAAAATTGTACCACCGATGACATCATCAGCAAAAATACCCCAACACTACCACAAGTCGCTGCACCAACAGATAGTTCACAATGCATACAGGTGAGTTCACAATGTGTCCAGGCAAGTTCTGCAAGCAGTTCAGTGATGGCTATTGCAGAAGCTGTAGATTGGTTTTATCTTTGACTTCACCAGCACTGGGATGAAGATAGGAATTCTGGCAATAATGGCTAAAGAAAAAATTATGTAACATTACAGAAGGCACTAAAAGAAAACAATTTTCGTAACAATTTACATTATCTTGAAGAGAATTATTAAATATAATGAAAAGGAAAGGTGAAAGTAAACAGATCTGTTATCCTTTTTTGTTTACATATTAAAACAATCCTCAACAGTTGTTTACCCAATTTAAATTAAACCATATAAATCACGTGAAAAAAAAAATATTTGGATCCATTTTATCATGAGCGCTCATCATATATGATATATAGACATACATACATTCAAACATATAACACAAAACACAAGTGTGCACACATAATATAATACATACAACACATAATATTATAGTAAAGGCCTTATAACTTTTTACAGGTGAAATCTCCATTGCAATGTTTAAAAACTCTATAGTCAAAAAATAGAACTGATCAGCAAAACATTAACCTAGGTCTGTATGAGCTCAAAAAACAAAATAGAACTTCATGATATGGCAAAGGGCAATAATAAAATAGATATTGAAAAAAGCATCCTGGTTCTGTTGCAGATGTAAGAATAGCCAAACTGGAGTTTTGGATATCAGTTGTTATGGATTTGAGCCAAATCATCTTCTTTTTGGTCTGTAGAAATCGCTTTAGTTAATCTTTCTGGAATCCAAATCGGCTGCTGTTCTCCCTGTGGAAACACATAAACAGACCCCCGACTCCAGACAATCACTGGGTCAGGACCTTGGTTAATCTCTCTGGAATCCAAATCAGCTGCTGTTCTCCCTGTGGAAACACACAAACAGACCCCCGACTCCAGACAATTACTGGGTCAGGACCTTTCCAATGTCCTGTTAGAATATCCTTCCAAAGTACCTTGGGCTTATGTACATTTTTTGGACACATATGCCTTTCCGCAGCACTAAGTCCTGATGAATCCAAATTTAAAAAGTTTAGAGTAAAAAGGGTTATTTTAAGTTTATCTTTGGGGAATATATACCCCTTCCCAATTCCTTCTTTTTGCTTTAATAAGTACATTTTAATAGTTTGATGAGCTCTTTCAACTATGCCTTGTCCCTGTGGATTGTATGGGATTCCTGTTATATGAGTAATGCCAAATGTTGAGCAAAATTGTTTAAAAGAGGTAGAAGTATAACCAGGGGCATTATCTGTTTTTAACTGTTTTGGAACACCCACAGTGGCAAAATTTTGTAAGCAATGAGCTATAACATTAGTTTTTTCTCCGGCATGAAGGGAGCCCATCAAAAATCCAGAAGATGTATCAACTGTAACATGCAAATATTTTAATTTTCCAAATTCTGGCAAGTGTGTGATGTCCATCTGCCAAATATGGTTAGGTATCAATCCTCTAGGATTGACTCCAAGATTAACTTGTGGTAAAAAGGTCACACAATTTTGACATTGTTTTATTATTTGTCTAGCTTGTTCCTTAGTTATTTTAAAACGCTTTTGTAAAGTATTAGCATTGACATGGAACTTTTTATGAAAATTTATAGCTTCTTCTAGTGTAGAGAAAATATGTATGTCATGTGTAGATTTATCTGCTAAATCATTGCCCAAACTAAGGGCTCAATGCAATCCTGTATGTGCCCTGATATGTCCTATAAAGAATGGATCTTTTCTGTCCCAGATTAGACTTTGTATAGTGGAAAGCAAAGAGAAAACAGTAGAAGAAGGGGAAATCCTACCAGCATCCTCAAGAGATACTATAGCATTAACTACATACTGACTATCAGAAAATAAATTAAATACAGAATCTTTAAACATCACGAAAGCTTGTAAAACTGCATTAAGCTCTACCTTTTGAGCTGATTGTTTGGGTACTAAAAATGTAAAAGTTTGATCAGGGGTAACTACTGCTGCTGTACCATTATTTAACCCATCAGTGAATATATTTGGAGCATTCATGATAGGTGTTTTTCTTGTCATTTTTGGAAAATTGCAT